>NC_048895.1:42041543-42048846 GCF_011077185.1 Oxyura jamaicensis | reverse complement strand
TCTTTCTTTCTTTCTTTCTTTCTTTCTTTCTTTCTTTCTTTCTTTCTCTTTCTTGTCTTTCTCTCTTTTTCTCTTTCTCTTTTCTCTCTCTCTTTCTCTCTTTTTCTTTCTTCCTCTCTTTCTCCTTTCCTTTCAAATTCAAGTGCTTTGTTCTCTTTAGTTCTGCACAACCTCTAAGTCTCCAAACAAGTGACTTTCCTCCAGAGGAACTAATGCCCCCCCAGCACAAAGTACATACTGTGCTGCCCCTGAATGTCTCGATTCAGGAAGCTTTGAGCTCCCATTGTTTGCAGTTCACAGAGTTCACCTGCATTTTAGTCTCCTCATCTATTAAAGAAAACAAAGTGGAGAGGAGAGAGAAGGAGAAATACGGCTGAAAAAGCAGCAGTTGGTCAGAGAACCCTCATGTTCCTGGTACCAGTTGTGGTCCAATCAATCAGCCTCAAACAGCCCACTGGAGAATAACTGCCCAACTTACCCAAATTTATTTTCTTTAATAACTGAATCCTCCTGTGACCCTGTGGTTATTGCTGACACAAAGCAAGGCCTGCTCGAGCCTGATATCTGGTCCCTTGCTCCCTGCTGTGTGCCGAGCAATGGAGCCATCGTCCCCTTGTTTTTTGTAGACAGCAGCTTTAAATCAGTGCTGGCCACTTCTGCCTGCAAGGTCCAGGACAGATTTTCCTACACAGGCCACTCTCTTTTGCACATTTGCCCATGCTTGCCCATGGAGATTTCAGCTTTTTCTGTTTTCTCCATGCTCAGTAAAATAGAGGCCGAAGTGCCTGGGGATGTCTGTTTATTATTTGAGTACTTGTCTCTGCAAAGGCTATGAACACTGTTCAGGTGATGTAGGGACTGAACCATCACACGGTTACACAGCTGCAGAGAGAAAAGTGCTGTAAAATCTCCACACTCACGGTGCCATTGCTCACCAGGAGACTGGTGTGCCCCAAGCAGTAAGATGTTGGGAGCGTTGTCTATCCTCAGCTACATGCCTTGAAGCTGGACCAAGCTGGGGAACACCAGTATCCCACAGCCCTGCCTCTATACAAAGCCACTGTGGGGACACAATGGGGCCTCACTGCTTCTTTCCTCACCTCATCCAGATGCAGCTTGCCTTCCCACCCCAAAGTGGTGCCTTGAGGGGCACAGAGGCATGAGGTGCTGCATCCCTGAGGCAGAACTGTGGCAGCCTCCTGGCCACCCAGACACCCTGGGAAAGATCAGGGCTTCCCTGAAACACTGCATGGACAAGTAACCCTCTTGTGGTAGCCAGGGCAGTGTCCACCTTCACCTAATTGCAGCAAGAAGAGGAGACACAGGAGATGCAGTGATAACAGGGACACCAGCAGTGGGTGGCGTGCCAGGAACATCCAGGAGATCTTTTTGGAGGAGCATCCGGGACATAAGTGGATAAGAGGGTTGCAGGCATCTCACTCACCTGGTAGGGCTGCTGCTGCTGTGGGCCTGTCCATGGGGATGTTCTACCCATGGGGACATCCTGTCTTCTCATGGAACAATTAATGGACTTCCAGCTTAAAATCTGGCACAGGCTGCAGATGAATGCAATTTTTAAGTCATTATCTTGTATGCACTTGGATGTAATCCAAAATGTATAAACCTTCCCAGGGACATTAATTGGCTTTTTATTGTCTGTCCCTCAATATGGTGTGGGGCTTGGGGCTGTTGCTATTTAGCGTTTCATAGGTTTGCTCAGTCCCCTAATCTCATGTGAAATTTTTCTGGCATGAGTTCTGCAAGTCAGAATGGCAAAAGTATAATTAATTCCCTGTGTGAAATGAAAACAGCCTATTTTCCACAGTGTCAGCTTGAACATCAGCAAGTCGTAGAAGCAATATGCAAAAAGCAGATGAAATTTGCACACAGACAGCAAATCTACTGAATTTTTATGGGGCAGTTCTTCTTATGCCACTGGATAAAAATGTCAATAGATATCTGAAGTGCTCTTCATTCCCTTTATGTATTCAGCTGAAAGTATGAAACAGTCTATAATGACAGTCTCTGATCAGTACCTTAATACAAGGAATTTGTTGAGAATGTATGCTTGTGTGATGTCTTTTTCAAGACACTACCATTTTGCAGAAAGGTCCTTCACAGATAGCATATAATGGAAATGATTTTCCTCTAACCAGGGGTAGAGAGTTAAAATAAGACATTTCTGAAACCCAGGACTATCTATTCTACTACCTAAGACTTTCTTTCCCTGTAGTATATTTGATGTGCTTATATCTTCCCTCCCACTTTGTGTTCATTTCCACTTCGCTGTACAAGGTTTGGGGCCCCAAAGCATTAGAAATTAATTTGCACAATCTGCACCTGACTTATCAAATGCCAATAGCTCTAACAGAGGTCTTCATTCCTCTTTGACCCCCCAAAACACACATGGCAGTCGGCACAGTTTGGCTGGCCTGGAGACCTGCTTGTATGCCTGTAAACCAACAGAAATGGCCCTGTGGACTAATCCTCACCTTGAATTGCAAGGCTGATGACTTGATTTGGAGAGGATGGGTCTCCAAATGAAAACCCAAGCTGTTTGCACGCTATGAAAGCCACGGTGCATTGCTGCTCATAATAGGAGGCGTTGAAAAGCATCTCACAAGTCTCCATCCAGTTGTTTTGCTTCAGGTGAGTTGCAACACAAAGAAGAGTTATACTCAGATAGCGTCAAACAACTTGTTCCCATTAACTGGGCTCCGGTGAGTATCCAGAACAGATGTTGCAGATAAGTGCCTCACCTCTCTGAAACTCTATTGACACTTCCTGTTACATTCTGGAACAGCGATGAAATTAAATATTAGCACTGCTGTTAAAAATGCCAGCATGTGTGAACAGTGAACTGAAATGCCCCCCCAAAAAAAAAACAAAAACAAACAAACAAACAAACAAACAAACAAAAAAAAACCACTTCTATATTTAGGATAAATAATAGGTAGCACAGGTGTATGTTCTACATGGAAAAATGCAAATTATTGGGAGCAACCACCACACTATGTATTACAAGGACGATGTTGGTGTTTGTAATGCCATTCTCTGCAACAAAGTAAGCCAATATTTTCAAAAGGAAAATTTCTAAAGAGAGAGTGTGATGATTAATTATTTTGTTTCCCTTTACCCAAACATAGCCTTGTTATTGGGAATAACAGAGAGAGAAATCCATCTTTATTCTTAACTGATCTCTACTTAGCAATTCATACATCCCAGAAGCTTCCTTACCATCATGAGGAACGCTTCTTGTGCCTCTCCAGACTGAACAATTCTTAGTGAAAGGCCACTATAGCTCTTTGTGTATGTAAAATGTAGCAGAAATATTAAAGCAGAGATCAAAGACAGCTCTATTCCTCAGATATTTTCCCTGACCCTTTAAACTGGTTAGGTGCAGAATGAATAATAAGGAGCAGACTCTGCCATCAATTACGTGGAGTTAAATCCAGAGCAGGCTGTTGTAAATCAAGTTACTTTAGAGTTACACAGCATAACTGGGAGCAGATTTGGGACCCGAGTCTGCAGGCCAAAGAACCAGTCTGCAAGGAGAAAATCCCACCTCTCTCCTCCTCCATTTCACTCAAACTCCCAGGCTCTTCAAATAAGCAGGCCCTTCTGCCTGCTTAGAAAAGCACACAAAACTCAGGCCCTTCCTAATCTGCCCAGCCAGAGCAACCCCCCTTCAAGCACTCTTAAATGGATCACAGATAAAAGAGTTTTTTATTTAGCGAAAGTGGCAACACACGGCCCAAAAGGACCAAACAACATCTAATTTTTATCAACAGCTATAAAAGGTGGAGGGAAAAGGCTTGAACTGCCTGGGTGCAAATCTTACTGGAAGAGAAATAAAGGAATAGAGCAAGTGCCGAGTAAAAGTTGTCTGGAAGCGTATTTAGATAATAAATTCTGTCTCTTTCTCTTCCTATTACATGATGCTTCTCCCCCTCACACCAGCCTAATGCCTTAATCTAGCTAAATATTTGTAAACTGGCACCACATGTGATCGAGACAATAGAGGGGGAATGAGCAAGGTGATTCAAACCATATACTTCTTATTCAAACCAATATTCAAACCAATTCAAACCAATATACTTCTTATTACAGCAACAGCATTTCACAAGATTAAAGGGGATTTTCTAGGCAATGGAGACAAATCCAGCACCAGCTTTATTGAGAAAACGTCACAGATGCTTCACTCGTTAACATGTGGTAGCGCAAACAAAGGAGATTATCTGCTTTTCCAAATGAGCACCATCAATGCTGCTATTTCATTTATTACACATTTTCCCACTCACCCCTTCGAGTGTTCACGTTTGAAAGGGGACACATGGTGGCTGCTGAGACCTGGGCAAGTCAATGGAATATTCTTTGAAGCAAAAATTCCAGCCTGATGGCAGCACCAGGAGAAATTACCAATCCGTGACACCACTTTTGGGAGTAACAGTGCCAACCAAGATGAGAAAAGGAGAAGGAAAAAAAAAAAAAAAAAAGCAATCCCAAGTCCCTCCACTATGGGGATTTTATGGGTCAAGTGTCCTGAGAACCTCCACTCTGGTCCACCCACCGAGACAAAGCTATTTGTAAACACTAGATTGTGCTATCTTTTTGCCACCCTGATTGCTAATTAATCAGAAACAGAAGCGCCTGGGTGAGAAATACAAAGTGTCAGGGGAAAATGAATGGGAACCTGCCCAACAACTGCTGTCCCCAGTTTGGAAACACCCCTCTGAAGTCCATAGACTGCACTGCAAAACACGTGGAGGTTTGTGTTCAACCAGGACTCTAGGATCTAGCATTCCTGAATCCCAAGCACCTTTTTGTCCCATTCATTTCAGAAATAACAACTCTCAACACTGTAAAGAGATGCAGGACACTGCATCCCTGCACACCACCACTTCTGTTCCTTTTGCTGCATCCCTCTCTCCTCCATGGCATTCTGGGTCCAAAGCGTAGGTCAGATTTCAAGCCTCATAAATGTTGAGACTCTCAACTGTACACTAAAGGGATGCAAGGGACCCGTAAGAAAGCTGCCATGATATGTTGATTTGCTTTGAACTGTCACAGATCAATGAGGATCCGTGGCTGCTTCCTGGTCTGCCAGGCCTGGTTCACACCAAAAAGTTTTACCAGCAAAAGTGGCCTCCAGTCAGAGCAACCTGGTCCTAATTAGGGCTGATCTGTTGCACTTTAAAGGGCTTTAGTGACTGTTTTAACTAACCCTTCAGATGAAGAGCTCCAAAAATCTGGACTGGATCCCAAAAAATAACAGTGCTTATCAAGGCATCCTTCTGTCATCAGGCTTGCCAAATGCCTCCCGTCCATCTCTCATCGTTATTTTGATGCTGCTCCCAAAAGCACTGAATGTAAAAGTTGCTTCTTTGGATTCAGGAGCATAAAATGCCTGATAATCTCTACAGGCTGCACCTCACATCCTTATGGTAAGCCCCTGATGTGACAAGGATGAGTTTTGCCTATGTAAAAATGAGGTTAAAGTCCAACTGCTTTCTTCTTTTACACTTTTTCTGCTAAAGGTAGCAGTTATAATATCATACTCCATTTCTTCCTAGCCTGAAGTAACAGTATATTGAGTGTCCACTCTGCCTAAAGCAAGCATTTAACAGACATATATTGTTGAAAGCCTGGGATCACGACCTCCCAGAACACTAGGAATATTTTAAAATTACTTGGTCAAATCTGCTCTCTGCAACCCTATTACAAATGCCGGATTTGCACACATCCACATTTTTTTTCACATCCACATTTATTATGGGAACATATTCAAATAATTTTGACAAAATTCACTATGTTTCCATTCTAACTGGACAAACGATATATTCTGTACAAAATATTGGTCTAGCGAGTCAAAATCAGAGACTATACTTTAAAGCAGGACATGGAGATCCATTTCTCAAAGCACGTTGGTAAAAGAATAGCATTTCTCACTGCTGCTCTGTCTCCCACTTCAGGCAGCTCAAGTATTTTTGCCCTTCTAAGGTCACATGTTTCAAATGTGACTGAAGATGTGTGCAATCAGAATAGTTATGAAAAGACTTGCTTTCCGCTGGGTATGTGATGAGCAAACCTGCTGAAGAATCCCTGGTTAGCTATCCACCTAAATGGCCAAAACTTTGTGTCACATCTGGACATCTTGACCTGGCATACTGGAGCCTTTATAGTACCCCGGTGTGATAGGAAATTCTCACTGTCTTTGTCCTCTAGATGGAGGGGGCGATGCAGAAAGCAGTCACTTCCTTTCATCCTTGCTAAAATCTCAGATCCATCATAGACAAGTTTCAGGCAGAGGGATCCCTGGGCAGTTTCTCCTTCCCAGAGCTCTATACAACTGACAGCACAGACAATTCCTCATGTATTAATTTGGAAGGTAAATGCTACAATAAAGAGTGAGGTTATTGACCGCACAAAAAATATTGCCTGTTGGGAAACTACCAGCCTGGCTTTTCTGAATGGAAATGCTTCTGGAAATGTGCTGCAGTTGGAAGGGGTGAAGGCAAACTTATGGGTATTGGGGGGTCCCAGGGAGATGATAAAACTGGATTTCCAGAAAGCTTTTGACAAGGTTCCACACTGAAGCCTGCTGAAACAAAACCCACAGATTGCTGGGCATGACCATGAAGATCGCTGAAGAACAAAACACAGGGCTGAATTTTTGGCCATGGTTCTGCTCTGCATCCCTTAGGAAGGGGATGATGGGGTTGGGGTGACCCAGAGGGATGGCAACAGAAACGGAGGAGGGGATGGAGGGACTGCCTATCAGGAGAGACTGGAAAAGGTTGGGGGTTTTCAGCAAGGGAAGGAAAAAGCAAACACAACTGTGATTTACAAAACAGAGAAGGCAGTGGATCAAGTCTTAGTGTCACTTCCCTGGTTGCCTAGCCACCTATTTATCTGTAAACTGCTATTCACCATAACCTACAGTGCCAGGACTAGGGGTCATATTGAAATGAATAGGAGCACAATTTAAAACAAGGAAAAGAAAGTTTCTTTATGCAGTGGATTTTGAACCTCTGGGAGTGGCTGTTCTGGTTGGTTGCAGTATTGTCAAGGAATTAGACAAACACATAGTAACAGATGCAAAAGCAGATACTGAAAGGACTAGTTAGGGATGTACCCACTAACATCCCTCCTACAGCTGCAAGATCAAGTCAGATACTTGAAAACCAATCAATTTAAAAGGAAAAGGAAAAGGAAAAAGGAAAAGGAAAAGAAAAAGGAAAAGGAAAAGGAAAAGGAAAAGAAAAAGAAAAAGAAAAAGAAAAAGAAAAAGAAAAAGAAAAAG
>NC_048895.1:42032281-42041533 GCF_011077185.1 Oxyura jamaicensis | reverse complement strand
AAAAAGAAAAAGAAAAAGAAAAAGAAAAAGAAAAAGAAAAAGAAAAAAAAAGAAAAAGAAAAAGAAAAAAGAATAAAGAATGAAGAATGAAGAATGAAGAATGAAGAATGAAGAATGAAGAATAAAGTTTTTCCCATTACTTTGCATTTTCTGCTTGAATCCCTGTATATCTTCTCGGGTGTCACCAGCCCAGGTTTTGGCCTCCTTCTGCATTACCCAGACTAGATAAACATACGTGCTGCTGAAGCTGTTTGCAGGAACTCCTTCCTCCCTCTGTAATCTCTTATCTTCCAGAGGAGATTGTCAGGGGATACTTCAAAGCCCTTTGAAGATGGCCAGGGCCCTGCCTGCAGCAGAGCAGATGCAGCGCCCTCGCCCCGAGATGTCAGCAGCCGCTGTGCGTGCAGGCACGCGGTGCCGTCTTATCGCCCCTTTGGGCAACTGCAGCGAGCACCAGCGGAGACTTTACCCCCTTGCTATCACCGTCCAATCATCAGGCTTTGCTCTGCAATATTCTGCCCATTTTCCCATTTTTTTCCCCAATTTCACCCGCTTTGATTGTTGTAGATTATGAAAATGAGGAGAAAGGAAAAGTATTTTTTTTTCTTAGCTCAGAGGAATAGCGAAGCCTGAAGCCTGCTGAGCTTATAATTAAAATGTGGAAAGGCCATGACATAGCTCAAAAGATGCAAGAATGTGATACAGGGAGCATAAAAATGCTGAGTACCAGGCTTTGGGCAAAGTGCCGTTGTGAATTCAAAATAAACGAGAAGATTGCCTATAGAGAGGGGAATGCAGGGGGAGAGGCAGCTGTGGAAGGGGAGGATGAGTGTGGAGCTATTGTTCAAGCACTGCCTTCAGAGAAATCCTGTTCAGAGCTCCTCCACCAAAAGGCTGCAAGGAAAGCAGTGCAGCTGGCTCGTGGTGCTGGTCTCTCTGCTGAACCATCAAAGACCAGGTAACACAGATCTCGAAGTACGTAGCTCTCACTCCATCAGCAACTTGAACAGCGAAACACAACACATAAAAATCCCATTTCTACCTGAAACTGTTTATTTTCCTGCCATTGCTAACAAGTAGCACCACTGCAGGGGACACGGATGAGGTGGCTCCAGAGGACCCACAACACACTGGGGACATCCCACAGCAATAGGAAAACTAGCAGCAGTCTGGGCATGCTGCTTTACCCCACACACCACCACCTGTACCAACCCCATTAGGCCACTGGTACTAAAATTACCATCCCAAAGAGAAGGATTTTAAAAAGGCATTTGGACTTTTTAAAGGCCAAAGCATAGCGGCCAAGCTGGAACTTTACGCCTTTTTTTTCATACACCTCACTGATTTATTCTTCCTGCTAAAACAGAGTGGGGAAATAAATCAGCAACACTGAAGAATACTCTGCCTCAGACGGTAAAATTCATTGAATTACACAAGTGTTTGCTCCCCGGTTTATACCATAGAGGCTGCACAACATGGGTAATGAACAACCCTAACCGCATTACATCTTCCCTCTAGCTGCCAGCAATGGTGGGAGCTTAATCTTCAGAAGGTCCTGTTGGGTCCTGGGGCCCTGCTTTTGGCTGGAAACCCATCCTGCAAGAGCAAATGCAAAAACATTAAATACATTAGGACGACAGCGCTGGATGATGCCAAAAGTCCACCTCATCCCATATCCTGTCCCTAACCCGCACAGATGCTTGGGGAAAGACTGTAAGAACGGAGCAAACGCAGAGTGATTTTTCCCTATAGTGTGCAGTGATATTTCCTCCCAGCTTCCAGCTATCCCCAGCTTTGGGACTTCCTAAAGAAAAGCTGTATTTTTGTAGCTAACAGCCCTCACCGGGGCTGTTCATTTCCTCATGCGTTTCTCTAATTGGTTTTTTAATCTCCTTATGCCTGAAGTAGGTAAAAGTAGTTTCCATCACTCCGCATTGCCCAGGAGTCCCTTTGCCAGTTCTTCTGAGCTTTATAATGTCTTACTCTTCCTAAATAGGTATTTTCCCTGCTCTCCCCACCCTGCTGTATAAAAGGGCAACCAACACTAAAGGCAGGAGCTGATGAAGTCTCTTCTGCACAAATGCAAGCATGTGGGTTGCCTCCCAGGGCTCAGTTGTAGGGGCACTTGTGTGCTTAAGGTCCAACGTTTAGGCATAATGCATATGACAAGATCAGGTCAGCTGCACGTGGTCATACAAGGCCACCCCCTGCAGCAGTCCCCCTTCTCTGTGGTCAGTGATATCTAGGAGAAAATTTTTTAAAAAAAAGGAAGAGCAAGGTCAGATTTCTTTGGAGATCCTCTCTCCCAGCTGAGTCTGAAGGCCCATTCGTCAATGTCCCAGCAAGGCAACCCTCAGTCATACCTTAAAAATGTCCAATCCACAAAATAGATGGGAAAAAAATGATAAAGGTGGCATTTATTTTTCCATACAAGAACAAATCTTTTTTTTTTTTTTTCTGGAGCACTTTGATTTGACAGGAAAGAGCACAAAATCCTCTCTTGGGAACTTCCATCCATCAGTAAGCGGCAGCGATTTCAGTGTTTCTGGAAAAGCTCTCGTACAGCGGGCTTTCTTCAGTAGGCTCTTATCAGCCACAGCTGCCACCTCATCCCGCAGCTCAAGCCAGGCAGCCGAAGCAGCCTTTTGATCACAGCAGCGTGCACATGTACAATGTTACCCTGGCGGCAAGGATGAGCTGAGCCTCATCCACACATAGGATAGGTAGGACAGCAGCCCACGTAGCAGAAGAGCAACATGCCACAGGTAGCAAAGGTGGTTTTGCACCAGGACGTGGCAGCGGTGGGCTCCGGGAGCTCAGTGGGATAGGGGCAGAGAGGATACTTGGTGCCAAGAGGGTGGAATGGTCTCTGCTCTTCCAAAATGCCCTCGGAGCAATGTGAGTGGGAAACATCAGGCTGCTCCTCCTGTTCCACAGCCCTGGTTTTGGGGTTCAAGAGGAAGAAGCCCACCCGCACCCTCCCGGCCTCCTCAGAGCGGGCAGCAGAGGCAGATGCATACACAGATGAGCATTTATTTCCAAATACCTCATTTATATCATTCTCACATGAAATATTTCTTTCAGAATATAGCCTACACGTAGAAAACAGAAGACAGTTTTTTTTTTTTTTCATAAGGCACATCAGATTATAGACTACATAGAGACATCTCCCCCTCACTCGCGCTTGTAAAACACAGGCAATTTTAAAAGTAATATTTCTAAAACCTAGACCCTGCATAGCCCCGTGTAGAGCAGTATTTGTAAAGTTATTAGACCTCAGTTTACATACACCTAGTAAAGGGCTATAACAAGTTGTATATACATCACATCTTCAGAAACAGTCACAGCTGGCTACATTTAAAAGTAATGCTACTCCAGACTATGAAACAGGCTGCTTATAAAATATAACCTACTGCTTCCAGTACGGCATGATACAAAGCAGTATGACCTTGCAGAAGAAGTTGTGTTATTTTGGCAAATGGGAGTTGTTCAGATTTTAGCCGTCTCCTTCCAAACCCAACATTTTTGATCAACTGAGACCATTTTACAGAGAAGTAAAGCACCCAAGAGAAGTCTGGCTTTGCATTTTCATCCAAGATGACGGTATGACTGTGTATCTGAAATCCTGTCAATGCATTAGAATAAGAAATACAAAGGCTCAGATGTTAACTTCATGACCAGTAAACATTAAACCATTAGGAACCAGATGCAACAAAGTTAAATGCATCCAGCTTCTGTGCTATGGAAACTGCTTTTGCAGGCTGTTCCAGTGCAGAAGCCAACACGTTTTTATTGAATCAGGCCCTATGTAAAGATTTCCATTCCATTTTCAAGTTTTCAGCCATGGAACGTTATCCATTCTGCGCTCGTTTTGCTGTAGTGGATGAAAAAATATTGTCTGTGGAGCTTATGCCAATATACCCCAGAATCCATTTACATAGTGTCATTTTATTTAATGGGCCAGGAGGTAAACTGTGGTCAGCTTTATCAATTCAGACAGCTTCCACAGTTTCTCTTTATTTCAGGCATTGATTCATTTACAATGAAAAAAGGTTCCGGCTTTCTGCAACTGCAGTTTAGTTTAAGACTATGAAAAGGTCACTTTAAGGCTATGGCCAAAGGAAAAAAAAAAAAAAAAAAAGAATATAATCTGATCTTGAAATACCTAGGAAAGAAAAAGTAGTCAGGGCCATAAAAAGACAGACAGCACAGACTAAATGTCCTCTGCAGAATAAGTTAAAATACCAGTTCTTGCAGAGAGTCACGTTACTCCTCCAGTCTCTCAAGCCCACAGGAGCTGGAATTAGGCTTAGTCTAGTAGGAATTGGATTTAGTCAGAGGGCAGATCATACTCAGCTCTCCATTACATTGATCACCCAGCTACATTTTAGTCAAGTTTCACTTTAACTTGTTGGACCAATGTGGGAAAACGTTATCAGCTGAATTTCCAGGGCAGCCTCAGCCAATTTCCCCCGCATGAGCTTGGACAAGATTCAACCACAAGCAACTGTTGCCTTTAGAAGGGAAACATTAACTTGGTTGAGAGCAGCATGGTGAAGAGGACACAGCAGCCTCAGTTTCTAGATTCCAGTTTGTTATCATCTTGATTTGCCTGATCTGTTATTTGTTTATCAGCCTTAAAGGTAAGGAGGGGCATTAGGAAATTCTTGGCTGTAGACTTGAAAACAAATGCAGTTGGCGGTGGTGCTGCATGGATATTTGTTACTTCTCTTTAAAATTAAAAAAAAAAAAAAAAAAGAAAACAACACAACAGCATTTACATTCCTTTCAGCTGAAACAGATGAACTGCCACCACGTCTGCATAAAAAGAGGGGTGAGCTGAGGCTCGGTAACGCTTCCGCCTGACTTCCTGGGAAGGAGAGGAGGACAAGGACAGAAACAACTTTCGAGTCAGGTGACAAATGAGTTGTCAGTGCCGTAACATATTGGGTTCCCTCGCAGCACGCTGAAGGTGTATTCGTGACCTTTCCAGCCGTGGCATTTGCGTACAGATGACACCTCTTGCATACCCTTTTTAAAGCGATCCCTAAGAGTGTTGGTTTGGGAAGACACGGAGAAGAGAGGAGTGGGTTTTAAAGCTAAAAAAATCCATTAGGAGGCACAGTGTTATTTTTCCCTTTGACCGTCTGGGCTCCACGCTCCCACAGTCACTCACACGTTTCTGCTGCACAGCCCTCGCAGCGAAGGGCTCCGGTTCGCTCTTCCCCGTAGCGTACAGATGGTGACACAAGTCAGATCCTTCAGGCAAATCCTTCTAACCTCACAGACACACGGTGTGCGCTTCTTCGTTAATGAAAGATTATTTAGTCATGAAACTCGATGCCGGACCTGACTCATAGCAATCATTTAACTACAAATCCTTCTGCTGCCCTCGCAAGGGCAACCGAGATATCCAGTAGCAACATATACACATACATACAGATCTACACTATACACCCGGGACGACACAGAATGAGAGTTGAGCTAATATAGCCTCTATTTGATGTCCTCAGAGCAGCACTCGGGTCCTTGCGATTCCTATACAAAACAGCAGTATTTTTTCCACCAGGATTTGGAGAGGTTTTTCATTTTGTCTGGAGTCCTACACTTGGATTTCTTTGGTTGCTGCTGGGTATCCGAGTACTGAATCCCAGCCACGATGGCCGCATCAAAGACCTCCTTGAGGTTTTTCTGAGTCAAAGCCGAGCACTCGATGTAGGACGCGGCTTTTATTTCCTCGGCACAGAGCTTCGCAGCCTCCTCCGAGACGGGCTTCTCTTTGCACTTGTCCAGCTCGATGAGAACTTTGACGTCCTCCCGGAGGTCCGACTGCGTCCCCACCAGGATGATGGGCGCCTTGGGGCAGTGGCACCGGATTTCGGGAACCCACTTCTCACTCACATTCTGGAAGGACGAGGGGCTGACGACGCTGAAGCACAGCAGGAAGATGTCCGTGTTGGTGTAGCACAGAGGCCTGAGCTTGTCAAATTCATCCTGCAGAGAACAACATCGTGTTAGCACCCAGCAGAAACAGCGCTGGAGGATCCCCCGAGATGCTCCCACCTCAAGCCCACTGCTGATGCTTGGGGAAGCTGAGGTTCACCTCCTTGCATCCCAAGAGACCTTAGCACCCAGGCCACGGGACGAGGTGAGTTGGTGGCAGCAGCCACGTGTGCTAAGCCTGAGGCACCCAGGCACCTATACTGGCCCCAGGCACCCCACCACTATCAGGCACGTGGGAAGGAAGGTGCTGGTTTCCCCACTTGGCTGAGATTTCCCTGCTGAAACATTTTTTAAACCTGTGCCTACTTAACAACATCCTCCAGGAGATGGGAATAATTTCCCTGCCATTGTGCCCAGGGATTTAAATCTGATGGCAGCAATAAGGAATCACAATGCGCAGGCTTAACATGCCAATGGCATGGAATAAGAGCTTTACCTTTCCCTCCCACCCATGCCACATCAAACAAACTGCAAACAGGCCTCCCAGTGCTACCTGCTCTTTATTTTTTTTCCTCCTTCTCTTCTCCTTTAAGAGCAAACTCCAGCAAAGCAAAGCCCTTTTTCAGCTTCAGAAGGTAGCCACAAGGAAGCCTAAAGGTAACAAAGGACTCTGCCACAGGCAGCAGCTAGCGAAGAATGCAGCAACAAGCAAGGGTTAACTCCACGCAGCCTGCCTTTATGCTGACAGCAGGATAAAAGCAGGGTAGCACTAGCAGCCTGAACAGGTAGGATTTGCCTCAGCGGCGGTGACATTTTAATTAAAATGGACCATGTTCTCAAAAGCTCTGAATTTAAAGCGCAAAGAACAAACACAGCTGAAAACATCTCTCCAGTACCAGCGTTTTACTGCTGAATTGCAAGTCACATGTTAATTTTCAAGATGTGAAATTTTGCTCTAAAGCCTCTGAAGGGCCAGGATATGCAGTTTAAAGCCCACTGGAAGCCTCAGAAGTCTCGTTCCACTCGAATGAATTTCTTCCAGCAGTAACTCTCAGAGAGACAGCAATTTATGAAACACGAGTCAAGAAAGCAAGCTTCATTAGCTCTCTTGATTCCCAGATTAAGCCTCACAGGAAGCCACGCTGTCACCATTTGGCTTGAGAGAAACTCAGTGTTCACTGAGCTGCAGCACTGAAGGACAGGGCCATTTGCGGAAAGGCACCTCGCCACGTAATTGCCTCTCCTTGCAACGTGAGAAACCTCAACGAGGCTCGATTCAATAGGCTTGAAAGCCAAACCCAGATCTTAAGGGCTTCTACCCAGATGAAATAATACCCTTTATATTCTAAGTGCACTCCTACGGTTTCGATGGTAGTGCACAAACTGCAGGGACTCTACACCTTTTTAGGCTGCTGACACCAAAATATCTACAATTTTTCAGCTGTGGATTTCAACACCAATCTCACTGCAGCACAGTTCTGCAAAGTACCCAGCCGGGTACCCTTTATTCAGGACAGCTTCTATTGCTGTAGGTAGCCCCATTTCCAAGGGAGCAACTGCCCCGTTCTGGCTGCTCTGGGACAGAGTGAACACCTCAACCACTTACAGCAGCAAAGGCAAGAGGCCACCGGACCTGCCGCTCCCTCCTGCCACCGGTGGCTGCCTTGCCCTGGGCACTGCCCTCTCATGGGCTGTCGCCCTGTCACCGCAGTGCATTCAGCTGCCACACTCCGGCTGTGGACACACCCAGCCACCACGTCACTTCGGCAGGGCATGATATCAGGGCTCACTTCTGCTATCTCACTTTGTGTCATCACCTGCAGAAGGCTCCTTGCGGGCTTTTAACTGTGGCTTGCAGGGCAGATGAAACAGTCCTACATTGCTGCTAGGGCTGCGCAGCCCTTCAAGCTCCTTTACTAAGGGGGGTGCCCAGCTACAACCCATGCAGATAGGTTTGCATGTTATGGCCACTGAGATTTCTCCATGTGGTTTTGGTGAAGGTATAGACCTGGATCCACAAAGCTGTTCACAAACCAAGCTCCTATCACCTTCAAATGCGAGATTGGTAGCAAAACACTTTTAGCTGTCCAGGCTCAACCCCTCCCAAGCTGTGCTACACGCTGCTTAGGGTGTTACGAGCCAGCAGGGTGCAGAAATACAAGAAACAGGTTCTCCTAGCACGCAACCTAGGAGCTGAGAGGCACTAGCCACCCTCAGCCCTGCAGGAGTTAGTCACGTTAGGGGCAGCAGTACATCTCGGGGGTGGGAACGGCAAACATGAAGTCTCCACAGATAACACCAAATAGGATTTTTTTCTCCCTTAAGCTTCTGCCCCTTTAAAAGTGCAGTCTCCATCTGTGCACACCTACAGCTGTGAATGCTTTGCCCCAAACACCGTAACTCTTAGATCTGTAGTTATTTAGCTAAAAAACAAAGCCAGTGACAACCTCTCAAGAAGAAAACCTTGAGGTTTTCAGCCTTGTCAGAGGCTGACAGCCCTGGAACCTCAGACCTTTCAGCCTTCTGGCCAGGCAAGGCAGAGCAGCAGCCGTGCTTGGTCCCGGTGCGGAGCCCCAGCATGTGTGTCCCCCACCCCGCAGCGAATCCCAGTCAAAGCAGCGGGCTGAGAACAAGGGAGAAGGGCAGCGGTTTAACAGGATGCTCAAAGCCACGAAGTCGCTATCAGGACTGACTCCCCGGCCACCCACTGGTCCCCTCCCGCTGTCACTTGAACCGAGTACACGGCTCCACTGACCTGGCCGGCTGTGTCGCAGAGCTGCAGTCTCACCGGCTTGCCGTCCACAGACACCACAGCTTGGGGGAGAGAGGAGGGGGGAAAGCGTGGTGAGTCCAACTTCGCACATGTTCCATTAATAAAGAAAAAAAAAGCGAGGGAGGAAGGCTCCCGCTGCCCGGGATTGAGCTCCTTATCCCCTTACACGCTCTCGGGACGCCCAGAGCACAAAAAACGGAGCGGCTGGAGGGCAGAAGCAGCAGCGAAACCTCACCCCGGCCGGGTTGGCAGGGACACAACTTCGGGGCAGGATCAAACTTTTCACCCAGCGCCCAAGCCCCCCCGGCACCCCCGGTCCTTACCGGAGAAGTTGTCGAAGGCGGTGGGGATGTACTCGGTGGGGTACCCATTGGTGGTGTAGCTCACCACCAGGCTGGTCTTGCCCACGGCGCCGTCCCCCACCAGCACGCACTTGATGCTCCGCCGCGGCTCGCTCCCGGCCCCGGCTCCGGCTCCGCTCCCGGCCCCGGCCCCGCTCCCGGCCCCGCTCCCCGCCGCCCCCCGGCAGCGGCCGC
>NC_048895.1:42001743-42031881 GCF_011077185.1 Oxyura jamaicensis | reverse complement strand
CTGCGCGGGGGCACCGGCGGCACCTCGCAGCCGCCGGCCACCGGCTTGCCGATGTAGCCCGCATCGCCCTCCTGCTGCGGCGGCATCCGGGGGGCGGCCGGCCCGGCACCGCCGGCGGGGGAGCGGCGGGACGAGGACGACGAGGAGGAGGAGGAGACGAGCAGGCGGTGCGAGGCCCCGGCGGGGCGGCAGGAGCGGCGCGGCCGCCGCGAAGCCAGCCCCGGAGCAGGGAGGGAGGGAGGCAGCGAGCCCGGCTGCACTGCGCCCGCCTCGCCCCGCGCTACCGAGTCGCGGCCGGCGGCCCCGCGGCGCCGCGTGACATGGCTGGGGCGGGGAGGGGCCGCCGGCACCGCCCGGCGCGGCGCGGCGCGGAGCGATAGGGGGCGCTGCAGCGCAACCAGGCCGGCTCGCGGCCGCCGCGCGCTCATTGGTCAGCCCGCCCCTCCGCGCGCTGCTATTGGTTGGGGAGGAGGGGGCGCGGTGGTGAGGCCCCGCCCATCCCCGCCTGCCTTGGGGTCCCCGGGCCGCCGAGGAGGGCGCCCGGTGGCGGAGCGGGGCCGGAGCGGGGAGCGCGGAGGGGCCGGCGGCTGCGCTGGGCACGTGGTGAAGCGGCAGCCGTGGGCTGCTTCGGGCCTCGTGTCGCGGCCGACTCCCCGAGTGCGGGTGCAGTTGTGGCAGCACCAAGCGGGGAGGTCCTGCTCTTGTGCAGCAGAGCCCGCGGGGTCCCTTGGTGGTGGTCACGGGGCTGGGCTGAGCCCACGTTTGCAGCCCAGGGCCTCAGCTCGGTCCATTTTACTCCTTATGGTTCTGAGCGTAGACTTAGCCACATTTCTGCACAAGATGAGGCCAGGTTAACAAAGGCATCTGCGATGTTCCGTGTTCCTTGTTAGTGCATGCCATGCTGGAAGTCAGCATGCAGTAAATAGCTTTGGCTGTCAGTGTGTCAGGGCGTGCTGAAGTCATGACAGCAGACGAGTTTCTGTCCATTCTGGCTAACACGCCAACTAAGGACAAGCAGACGTGCTGCCATCTCCAGCACCAGGACGGAATATGACCCAGCTGCGGGCATGAGGCTGGCTGAGCATTGTCACCCCTTACCTGCAGCAGCAAACAGCAAGCCCCCATCCCGTACCAGTGCTGTGATGAGTCCTCATTCAGAGCAAAGATGCACAAAGACGAGGAGGACTCCCATAGGTGGGAGATGACTATAACTGTCCGCTTTGTTTCGGGGATGGGGGGCGGGAGCGGGCTCGGAGCTGCATGGTTGTGCCATACCGTAATGTGCCCTACCGAACACAGAAGCCTTTTGTGCAAGAGGATGATCTAACCCATTGTTTTGCAGGGGGGTGCCCGCCTGCACCGCAGCAGCAAGTCGGAGCAGCCCCCGGTGCTGGCGGTGGGCTGAGGGCTGTTCCCGAAGGGATGCTGCTGCTGATAGCCGCTGTTGCCAAAGCCTTCGGCCACGGCCCTATCGCACGCACACATCTCGCAGGTTTTAACGCGGTTGTTTTCCGAGCTCTGAGCCGCGGGATAAACAGGCTTAGCTCCGCGTAGGTCAACAGGGGGGCCGCTGTCTGTCTCGGGGCTGAATCTGGTCCATTATCAGTTCACAGAAAAGCTCCAGCCCTATCTTCCATGCTCGTGTTAGTCAAATATTATTCTTCAAGAAAAATGACAGACAGAGGAAATTATTTTATCAAGACGTGAAGTAGGTCATTGTTATATCCCGGCTTATCATTTTCCCTGCAATATAAAAAATACAAACTGGGTGCTGGCCTTGTAGAATGAAAGCTTTCTTTTTCTTTCTTTCTTTTTTTTTTTTTTTTTTCTGTAGAAACTTGACAAGCCTGACACGGAGAGAGGCGCGGGAGTGAGGCAGCGCGCTCCGAGCATGACGTGATGCACTGCTGCTTGTGCGAGGGAAGGGTACAGCCTGCTCGGCGGGGCCGTCACTGAGATCCTGTTCTTTGTGAGAGGAGCAACCTCTCGGCCTGGAAGAAAGCCATCTGCGACGCACCCCTTCTTTTTCCAAAGAGCGGGATCGTGGCGACGCTGCTGAGCTGGCCGGTGGCTGGGGAGGTGGGAAGGAGAGAAAGGGGAAGCACAAGGGAGCAAAGAGAGGGCAACCAGCTGGGAAAGAAAAAGGAGCTTGTATAAAGGACGGATCTGACCTGCTCTGACTCCAGAGAAGTGCTTTTGAGGCTGCCTTTTGAGAACCAGGAGGGAAAAGGGCTAGGGAAGTACAAGATGTTACTGTTTTTATTATGTATTCCATTTGTAATTAAAAACCATAAATATATATATATTTATTTTTGCCAGGGCTTTTTTAAAGAATATTTTCATCACCCAAGATATCGATCTCAGGCAAGTTTTCACTACCTGGGGAAAGGGATCAGTAAGCAGCAGTAAGCAGCACACATTATTAACACAATAATCTCTCCCCACCCCTCAAGCTAAACTCTGATGGAGAAGACGCTAACACAAGCTCAAAGGCAAAAAGGCTTGTTAAGATAAACCTGAAAACAAAATAATACAAAACAAAACAAAGCACAATTGCTTCAAGCCTCCCAAATTCCTAATTAATTCAGAAAACAAATTAACCCTAGCCTCCTATCTGCAGTGCCTCTGCAGGGGAATCACCGTGGGAGGTGATCCCTTTATCTCACTTTTGACGTCCTTTCCAGCCCATCTCAGACCACTGCTGTGGGAAGGCGCTCCATGTCCTCTATGTTGTGTGATGGTCACTCCTTAGTTTGCTTGTCCTGACGCCCCTCAGCCACCCCAGGGCTCTCCCACACCCCTCTGGGCATGCTGGCCATGAGCTGAGCAGGGACAGAGCAGTGGCCCCTGCAGACCACCTAGACACTGATGGGGTCAGGCTGGGTAAGATCTTGGCGATGGCAGAGAAATGTCCCAGAAAGAAAATAACAAAAGATTTCACTTTTGCCACACATCTGAATGCAGGAACTGAGCCTGACTTGCTTCTGACTGTCCTGTGACATTTTGCATTTCATGTGCTCCTCCTGCTCACGAGGACTTACAACACGCCATGCTATTTCTGCCCCAGGAGCCCCAGGTTGCAGACAAGATCTGACGAGAGGGAGGTAAATCCCAGCACCAAGCCAGACAGCTCAGAGGAGAGAGTAGAGGAGAAGAAAGCATGCTTTGGCAGTGTGCTGCACATCGGTGGGGATGGCAAGAGTGGCAGAGGAGAGAGCTGAGGGGGAAATGTCACCTGGGTTGGACACACGTCCTTGAGGAGCTGAGGCAGAGCAGCTAGCACTAAAAGCAGGTACTGTATCTGCAGCACGGATGCTTTTTGCCCCACTATCCATTGGCCTGTATGTGAAGACTTTTAGTAGCTTTTTTTTAGCTGCCACAACCTTACCAGTTCCCCATGTGGGCTCTCAAAACAGCTCCTAGCTCACCATGCTCCCAGTCCCTAGTAATAATAATATAATTCTGACTGCCATCTTAGGGTGCTTATAAAATACGCCCGGGTGAGGCTGAAATAGTCACCAGACAGTTTGAACAAAGATCAGTGCTCCCCAAAGAGCTCTTCCCCTCCTCACCACCATGGGTACCTCTGAGGGCACCTCAGGGTGGGCTATACACATCCCTGCAGGTGCCCACATCCCACAGGGGGTAACACCAGCTTCCTAGCTGGCTTGACCTCTGCCACCAGTGCTGGGAGGTGAGGGGGCACAGAGACCCCTCTGCTCTGAGGGATGCTCCTGCTCTCGCCTCTGTGCCCACCCCCCACAGGAAGCTTGCCCCAGCCACTGGGGTGGTGTGGCCATGCCTGCATGGGTGATTTGGCCCAGGCATTTTTAGTTGATTACTTTTAAAGTCTGAAAAACAGTGTTTGCTCCTCATGCTATCATCTCCTTTGGAGCTAGCCACTTCCTCTCAGTGTCAGGCTTGGACGAATCCCATGCCAACTGCTGAAAAACCTCTCCCTTTCCACTTCTAACGATCTTTCCTGAAAGCAGTTGCTAGGATCTTGCTGGTGGGGATTAAAATACTCAGAACAATCCAGTACAAGTGTTGGTTTTATTGAAAGTGAGCAGGCTGTGCTTCCCCGATCGCTGCCCTACTTACAGCCCAGAGGTGCACCGCGGGACAGCTTCCACAGCCGAGCAGAGGAGAAGAGAGCCACAGCGTCTCTGTGCTGCATGGCAAAACTAAGGCAGGGAAGTAAAGGCCAGGATTTACTCGGTGCAGAGCAAACAGACCTCACTGTGCCTCAGTGTTTAGCTGGGCTTCAAAAGGGTTGCCAGGACAGTTCTACCAGTAGGCCTCTACAATGCAAGGCCGCTTCTCCCACTGCTTTAAGGCTCTCCATGCCTTTGAAAGAGAGTATCAGAGCAAGAGGGACAAAAAGATTGCAGCTTCCCTGCTCTAAGAGTGAAGGAGAGGGGCTTTGAGTGCCCAGTTCTGTTAGCTATAAATGCAAACCACTAATATGCACTGGAGCTTTCCCACTGAAGTGAAGGCACTGGGAGTGGGAGATTAATAGGTCGCCAGCTGTGTCGGTATGATAAGCAAAGCAAGGACCCCGATGCTTGTGGTCGAAAGTGGATTGAAACCTCAGCAGACACAGGGCAAATCAGCACAGAAGCCACGTGTGGAAAACTGAGCGAGGCACCATGGGCAAACATTTCTTATCTTCAGCTTACGTCAATAGGAATGGCGATGCAAAAGAGGCAGCAAAGTATTTAGTAGAGAGGAGGAGGAAGAAGTCCAAAAGCTTTTTTATCTGTACACATGCTTTATAAAATGCCACTGTTGACCTCAGAAAATTTTCAATGAAAATGAACAGGCAGAAGCACTGAGCAAGTTCTTCCAGAAGGCTGTTTTCTTGGCTGCTTGCTTGCTAGGATGAGTTTAACCCCGCCATGCCTGCAGGAACACTCCCTGCCAGCACTGCCACGTCCCAAAAGCAGCTGAGGAAGAGCAACCTATTAAACAGCACAAAACATAGCTGCAATAATTACCCCACCTGGTCTGATCTGGTGTGACATAGGACTCAGGAGAGGCAGATCCCAGGAATCTGGGTCTCTCTGCAAGGTGGTGCTGCAGCCATCTCCCCATTTCCCAGAGCTCCTGCTTTTCCAGCAGCCTGTCCCAATTACCTCCATTGACTTTTGCTTTGCTTTCTGACTTTATTGTTTTCATTAAGGCTAATTAAAAGAAAAGTAGATGAGGCCCAGATTTCTTGGGTGGATTTTTTGTTGTTGTTGTTGTCAGTAGTTTTTGTTTTGCCAAGTTTCCTCTCTGCTTTTAAACTGTTTTGGTAATGGTTGAAAAACATCTTTGCTACCAGAGGCAGTGCCGAGCAAGGAGAAGACTCAGCAAGGATAACAGCAATTAGGGAAAGGCCACAAGCAGGTTTCACCTCCTCGGCGGGATCCAGTTTTGCCTCCCCACCCTGTGTGCGCAGTGGGCCCTGGCTGCAAGGCGCGGATATTGCCTCCACGTAGGAGGTGTGCAGGTGTCAGCCAGAGGTGAGACGGGGAGAACAAAAGGCTGGTGTAAACGCAGCTGAAGACTTACAGCCTGCATCCATATGGCCCAGCCCTTATCCCTGGGTTATAGCCCAGGGTGGGCTCAGCCCTAATCCAGACACCAGCTCTCTGCAGCTGTGCTGCTTGGGGCAAGGCTGCGGCAAACCCGCACCCGAGGTGTGCAGGGGGCTCTTCCAAACCCGCCCGGGAGCTTGCCCTGGGCAATGCTAAAGTGCTCTGGAAAAAGGTCCCATTGTGACTTTTCAATTAACAAAATAATGGTATTGGTTATAAAAATTTCAAAATAGGGTTGTAGATAAAAGAGCGCATTTTCATATAAAACTCTTGGCTAAAGCCTCAATTTGTGAACGCAGATGTTCTGTACTCACTGTCCCTGACCCCATGGTGATGAGCATGATACAAGAGAAGAGGCGGATGATGAACCAGCAGCTAAAAGACCAATCATCATGCCAGACAGCCCAGGGGAGGTTTTCTGCCCCCAAACCCCTCCATGTGACCTGCCACCCCCAGAAGGATGAGCTCTTGTCCCCACAGAGCAGGGGCTGCACCCAAACCACTAGGAACTGTCCTGGGCCACCCCAGCTCCCAAAACATTCCTGGGTGCTGGCTACAGGAGCACTGATTGCTCGGGACAAACTCCCACAGGGACCACGCCAGCTATTTAGCAGCACAGGCAGGGCTGCTGCCTTGTTTGTTAATTAGCACATCACTGCCACTGAGGCCTCACAGCCTCCCAGGCCTCCCTTGCCTCCCCCTGTGAAATTGCTCCACGCAGAGCTGCTGAGCTCTGGCCACCGCCTGCTTTTCCTGACCAGGGTTGTCTCCTTGTTCCCCCCAGGCTGCCCAGCCTGTCCTTGGCATCTGCCTGCTGTTTTTTGGGGGGCTGAATTTGTAGAGCATGGCTGTTTTCTGTGTAGGGCCTCGCACAGAGAGCCCAGGCTGCGTGCCTCACTGCCAGGCTGGCTGCTGCTGCTGCTGCTGCCACAAATAATGGTGTGACCAGGTCTAATGCAGGCTGCCTTGCAAGAATATAAAGATCCTAGTAGCCAGCTTGCCAGAGGGAACAAAGAAATTATTATAGGTTTGGGGAAAAAAAATAAGGAAAAGAAAACTAAAAGAAAACAAAGAGCCATTGACAAGAGGGACAAATTAGTTAGGTCTTAAGTGTCATTCTCCATCTGATAAAACAAAAATGTCCAGAGCAACAATTAACAAAAAAGAAAAAAAGAAGAAGAAGAAAGAAAGAAAAAAGAAAACTCTACAAAACAAATCCCCACAAAAACGTGAAGGATAAAATATCTCTGTTTAGCTCCAGGTACTGACTATTCACAAAGCTCTTTTTCCTTTTGTGCTTCGGGTTATCTTATTTCCCAGTTAGTGTGGAGCTGGTGCATGTTTACGTGTGCATGGTGCAGGCCCGCAGCTCTGGGAGCTGGCTTTTGTGAAGCCCGCACCTCCAGCAATCTGAAGGGAAGCAAAAGAGCAAAGTGGGTGCAGTGCAAAGAGGAATGTGCTTTGGCTGATCCTGTGAGATACGTCTAAGGGATAGGGCTGAGAGCTTGAGAAGGACTCAAAGCTAGACACAACTCCAGCAAGTGGTTAAGGACGGAAAGACAGCACTGAATAGAAGCAATGCAGCAGAAAAGGACAGATGTGGAGGGTGCTGTTCTGGGCTGCTCCGGGGCAGATAGGTCGTCAGTGACACACTGTCAGGCAGCACGGGGAAGGAAGGAAAGAAGGATGGGTTGCCCCTCACGGGGGCTGTGTGAGCAACAGGGGGCTGAATACAATTTGGCTTCGCCAAGCTGAAGAGAAGGAAGATAATCCATTCTCCACAGCACATGGAGGCAAATAAGGCAAGAAATAATGAGTTTAAATTGCAGCAAGGCAGGCTCAATACAGATGTCAGGTGAAACTGCCCAGTGGTAAGGACAGCTGCATATTGCAGTTGCCTACTGGGGCCATGGCATCTCCAAAAAGGTGAGATGCATGGGGCTGTCAGGGATGGTTATGTACAACTGCTTATATTTCTAGGCAGTGGGGATGTGCTGGTGTTTCCTGACAGTTTCTCTTCCAGCTACACTTTTCAAAAACAATCCAAGGAGCATCAAGTGGAATGGCACCATGGCGATTTTCTCAGACAACAGAAAGGAAGCTGGACGAGCCTACAATGCATTTCAGTTCTCCTGCTCCCTCACTGTAGTATTTGTTTGCATGGAAGTAGGTGTGCCTGCTCAACCTGTGTTTTCTCCAGCCACTTCCCCCCTTGCAAATCACCAGTGTGCCCCTGAAGCACGGCTTGAAAACAACAGAACAAGGTGTCCTCCTGGGAACCCACCCAGAGAAGCAGGAATTGAAGATGAACAAATAAAAATATGTTTTGTTTTATGTTAATAAAATAAGGGCTGGATTCTGCAAACCCACATGTGGCTTGCTTCACTGTTAACCCAAGGGTAAATGGCCTTATGCTCAAGGCCCATTTCCCCTGACTGGACCTCCACATTAAAAGAGCTATGCTTCTTTACAGCCTGTCCTTCCAAAATTAAAGGACAGTAATAAGTTGTTCTACTTGTACAAGGGACCTATTTCACCTTTTCACTGCACTCATAAAAAAAATGGCAGTGCTAAATACACTTAAAGATCAAAGCTGTGTTATGCAAAACAGATTTTGTGCACCAAATTGACAGGCTTCTTGAGGATTTGTTGCTATGGTGCTATTGCCTTGACAAGTTAAAATATCCCTCTTCAGCCTCCATGGGAGGCTATCCAGAAAAACCATCAAAAATTAACAGAATATTGTCTCGGCTGCAGTCACCCAACAGTTAATTTGTTTTAAGCTTTAATCATCCTTAACTTCATGTTTGGCTATTAACCCGCAAACTGATCATTAACTATATGTAATGAATGACTGATTTCCAAAGAATTGTTCCAAAGCTGTTTTTTTTTTTTTTTTTTTTTTTTCTTTTTTTTTTTGCTGAATGACTTTAATATCTCCCACCAGCACACACATGACCTATTGAATCCCCCGTATGAGTCTGAGGCTAAGCAGGGAGGTACTTGCAGGTTATCTGCCTACAAACATACTGCTCAGAGCTGATAAACTCGCTGAGGCTGTATCCCACTTTCCAATTTAGCTCAAGCCTTCCTAAGTGGCAGGAGTAACCTGGCTGAATTGTTGTGGGTCACAGCTTGAGGTCTTTAATCAACATTCCCAGTTAAATCAGCGGGAGTTGGGTTGGCCTGAAACCCATATCAGGATTTTGCTGGTATTTACCTTGGTGCTTTATTTTTTATATCACTACAACTGGTTGCGAATGTGATGTTGCTGCAGAAATGATCAAATGTCAGTTGAACTTCTTTTTGTTTGGTTGTTTGTTTTTTGCCCTCTCCAGCTTTAAAATGCTGACAACCGTAATTTTCTAGTGGCAACTTGTTTAGGACGGTTAGAGAGATCTGCTAATAAATGAAAGGATCATTTTTTTTTTTTTTTTTCCCTATAAATAAACTCTTCTGACTCACAGTCCTCATACTAAGCCACAAGACCATCCTTCCATTCTAACTTAAGATCTGTAAGACCTAAGAAGCTGACTCTGACTCACTGAAGGAGGGCAGGGATTAGGCTGTATCCACAACAAGCATCTTTCTTCCTCACACAACACAGGCAGAAGTAAGATGGGAGAAAGCCTCCAATATACTGGCTCTGATTTCTCTGGGGTTTTGATTGCTCCCTTTGCTATGAGAAGGAATTAAGCTTGTATTTGGAAATATCAGTCTAAACACCCCTGTGCTGATAGGCACAGGCATCAGGAAATACACATTTAGTTCCACCATTGCTGCATCTTTGAACTTAATTTGTAAGCACCTCTGTCATGCCAGTGGAAGTATAACATGATCTGGAACTAAAAGCTTCCTGATAGACTTTTAATGCTAAGTGCTTCCAGCTTTTTCTGGGTAAGCGTTCTCAGCAAAATATTTTTTTAATTGAGGAATACTGATTCCTTAAAACTATTGTTTTTCTTGAGAGAGTCACAGAAGAAAACATGCCCACTATATTTCTCAAATAAAAGCAATGAAGAAAAAAATATGAATGTCAAAGCATCATGTTTTTATGTTGTTGGCATTTATAATAGTGTTTGCTTTATTCAAATGGTTCTATCATTTAAATTATTTTACTTTCAAGTGAACAACAACAACAAAAGCTTGAAATTATTGAAATGAAATGTTTCGATTGACTCAAACTATATTTTTGTTATTTGCCTGCAAATATTTTCCATGGTTTGATTTCCTGTTCCGTTTTGTGACTTGATTTTTTTTTTCCATTTCAAGTACCTTCTGTCCACAGCAAATACTAAGCAGATATTTATGGCTGTGTAGAAAACAGGATGAAGTTCCAGCTAAGGCAGTCCACACGAGCACTGGGAATACGTTTGCAGTGCAGCAACACACCTGTGCCATGGCTTCAGGTGTGCAGCAGGGCTCTGCTGTGAGCCAGGGGGTCTGTCAGACCGAGCACCCCACTCGCCTCCTGCGAGCAGTTGCCAGCACAAGGCTCAGCAGGACAAGAAAGTGGATAGCAACAGGCCAAAAACTGGAGGGACAAACATTTTTTTCTGCCTGTGTTTATTGAATTTTCCAGTTGCGGAAATGCAATCAAGTCAATTCACAGTCGGCAAGAAGAATGTCCCGGTGTAACAAAAGCACCAGCTTTCCCATGGTCATTTCTAGTGCTAAAATCCTGCAGAAAAATCTGTTACCATGCATAAGAAGGGACTGTTCCTGATGGGGACAAAGCTCACAGTGAAGTACCAGGTGGTAGCACCAAAAAGATGCAGAGGCAGCTGCTGTTGCTTTTACCCACGCTGTCTGCGTGTCTCCAGCCCTGTGCAGCGATGGGACCGGGAGTGCACCAGTAACTCCTGATGCATCATGCACATTTGTAGAGCTGTCTCCTCAGGCTGCACCAAGCCCACACTAGAAAGAGTTTTCCAGCTCCCAGCAAGGAAATAACACCTCTGCCGGTACAGTTTATAACAGGGCCTCAGACAAGAAGCCCCAGTATAACTCCAACCACCTCGGTGGTTACAGAGTTGTCCTTTCCTCCAAGGGCAGAAACCACAATAAAACACGCCCCCCTCAGCAGCAGCAGCAGCACTGTGCCAGCAGCACCTGCCCCATGCCCTGGGCTGGGACGTGGATAAACTTGGGCTGCAAGCTGCTGCCAGGATGCTGAGCCATAGGGATGCACACAGCTCTGCCGGGCTGCTGCAGGGCTGGGGGGCTGCAGGGTGCAGCACGCAGGGATGTCGAGACGCAGGAATGAAGGATGCAGGGATGTCGGGATGTGGGGCTGCAGGATGCAGGATGCGGGCTGCAGGATGCGGGTTGCGGCGGCGGCGGCCGCCCCCTGCTGTCGGTGCCGCCGCGGCGCTTCGGGGCCGGGGTCCCGCAGCTGTGGGGACGCCCCCTCTTCTACCCTGCGGCAGCCGCTGCCCCTGCTCCAGCCGTAGCAGAGTGCCCAGCCCCCGATTTTGCAAGATCCTGACAGATCGTTGTGGTTTTTCTTTATTTTTTTCCTTTGCGCCTGGTGTTGGCGACAAAGGGCCTTGCATTTTCCGTGCAAGATGTCCTGCGGTGCCATCAGGTTACTGATTTACCCCATTAGTCACAGCTTAGAGGTCACAGTAGCACATTCAGGGGTATTTGTCCACTGGCTGGAGTCACTCACAGGATACAAAACCCTGGCATCATCCCTCATTTTTAGCTCACCGTGCCTGTGTGTGAACCCGAGCTGTGAACAGGGATTTTCAAAACCGCAGAGCATCCGTGTCAAGCAGCACAATGAACCTGTGCTTACAGATGGTTCGATGGCTTTAGGTTTCCTTTCCCCAGGGACTGACTGATGGGACACTTGCACAGGCACTGCACATGCCCTAGCTACCCATGGTGGGGCTACTTTTTTAGTCTCTTATTTTCTACTTTTGCATTCTCTCTATATGTAATAATAATAATAAAATGGAACACCACACTTCCACTATTATCAGAAATGTCCTAGTGTAAGTACAAACAGGCTGTGCTGCATGCATTTCTTTATCTCTTCTGAGATGGACTAAAAAAAAATTACATAGTTAACTAGTTTTCATCAAATATAGACAGCACCAAGCTCTAGGACACGGCATGCAGTACAGTTTGTTTCCCAGGACTGTTCTGTGCCACTTATGCGGTGCTAGCAGTACAGCTGGTGCTCAGGGGAGGAGATCCAGGACAGCATGTCTCTCAGCCTTCACATCACTCTGTGAGCCACTTCTGGGGGCTCTTCAAGTACCCAAAAACTGGTGCTTGAACTGCTGACAAAGAACAGGAGGAAAGCATGGCAGTGCACATCCCAGGGCAGGGCAGAGGTGGGGAAGTTGCCCCTGCAGTCCTGCCTGCCTGGGCAGACTGTTCAGGCATCAAACTGAGAGAGAAAAATAAAAATAAAAAATATATATTGTTCCATGGATCTTTAGTTTTTATCCAGTTTTAATTTGCCTGATATTTTCCACTGGAGGTGCAGACCATCTGTCATGAATTTAAGGCAACTGACAACAGGGTTGATTTTCTTAGCTCCCTTTCCCCTACAGATAACCCGGAGGTCCCCTCAGGGCCTGCAGACAATAGGTTGCAAACTGTTGGCATTGATAGATGGGCTTCCTCCCCCTCTGCTCGGCCTGGAAAAGTGCTTGCTCGTCTGTTGCTTAAACAAATCAAATGTTCCAACCCCAAACAATGCTAGAGCTAATAATGGAAACAGGGACTGATTTAGGGTTCGAGTCTCCTGGCTCCTGGTCCTTTCCATCCCCACCCTCTGCTCCGGCACCAGCTTCTTAGATTGCATTTCATTTAATAATAAAGTCTCTGTGCATGTGTGGTGAGGAATAAAAATATCATTCCAAAGGTACCTGTGTTTCAGTCTGCAGTCTTGGTGTAGGATGTGAGCTGGCAAGGTCGGGAATTACAGTCTTTTCTATAATAGTAACAACAATAAAATCACTGCATGCCTTCCCTACAACTGGTAGGCTCTTTTACTTCAGCTGACCAATACTGTCCTCTGTACCAGCTCTCAGGGATAAGATCTGGTTTCGGGCAGAACCAGACACGTATAGGTGCAGCACCAGCATGAATACAGAAGTACAGAAGCAGGGACACATTTAGTGCTGTAGCCTCCTGGAGGCAAACTTGGCTTATAGCTCCCACACCTATGTGCCAAGGTACTTGAAGTATAGACATGTTCAAACCCTTGCACCACAAAATATTGGACCTATCTTAAGGATGGGAAAGTGTATGGCTAGCAAACAAGTTTTGTGTGCTTGGGCCTGGCTCTATTATAAACCTTGTTTCTTCCAGAATATTGGAAGTAATGAAACTGCCTGCAGTAAAATACCCGATAAGCCTCTCCTCCTCTACAGAGAGGGTAAATGCATGTCATTTTCCAATTAGCTCTTGCTCTGAGCAATTATGTTGATCAAATAATTGAATAAGTGACAGGAATGTGAATTCTGGAGACAGTTAATTTCCCTCATCTGCCAGTTTATAGCTTGACTTGCATGAACACATAAACCAGGCTAATGTGTTATTTATAACATTGGAAATACAATTATAATAGTCAGGCATGAAGAGCTGTGTGTTTGGTGTACAGAGAGGAAGGTTTCTGCTAGTAAATTACAATAATAGCATAACGTGTGAGTTTGCTGTTTATAGCCAGCATGCAGGACAGGAAGGATGTGGGGCTTGCATTTGAAACAGTGAGCAAGGCTGGCGTCAGTGCTAGCTGGATTGGAAGTGTCCCTGACCTGAGTGCAGGGCAGAAGGGCAACCAAAGCCTTCCCACCACGTTTGGTGAAACATGGCATACATGCTGCCCCAGGGACTGTCAGCGAGGGGCTCCACCTCCCCCAGCTATCCCTGCTCTGGTGTATAAGCACCCCTCTTGAATCAACGCTGAGCATCTTTTTTGAGGGAGAACCAGGACTGGGATCACTTTGCATGGAAGATCCTTTGCAAAAGAGACAGACAAGGTGTTACCGACTTGGGGATGGTTTTGGACAAGCACCAGGGTGCTCTGCAAAAAAAGTCGAGCGTGTTTGACATTGACACACACAAACAACCTTCACAAACCTGGTCCTGACTTCTAGCAAAAGAATGGGCTGTGCTGGGAGCTTTCTTCAGAAATAATAATAAAAATATAAAAAAGAGTTAACTAGGAAAACAAAACACCTGTTTTTCTTCTTTAAGCTATCTTTAGATTGTCTTAACTAGTTGTACCTTTTATCTGAACCCTCTGTAGCAATCTGGCCTCCCATCCGACAGGAACTAATCAGCAGAGATATACAGTAATAAAAGCAGTGTGCAGGCATGAGCCATTGCCTCCCAGGGAGTATTACCTGGATGAGCGCTACACAGGCTGCAAGGAGGAAATTTGTGCAATTAATTGCTTCCTGATTAAAGGCGTTCGCAGCCTGGCCCTTGCATCTTCAAGGCCTAAAAACACACACTGAGGTAAATCGGGAATTTGCCTACAGTAGTAAGAAAACATTGCCCCAGACAGCAGAGTTTGGTGCTGTAATTTTGATTGTTAATAAACACTTCCCTGTCTAAGCACATTATACTCCAAGCCAAGTCTGCAGAAAGTCAAAACTAAAGGCCCACAAAAGGTATTGCATGTGTTTAACTAAAGCATTTCCTAAGCCGGTTTGGTTAAACCAGCATGGTTTTCCTGCAGGGCCAAGATCCTACTGGAATTAATTTCCCCGGGCTGTGAGGCAGAAGAGGCAGAAACCCCCCAGGACGTTTCAGGCTGGGAGGCTATTTAAATGGTAATAAACTTCAGGGCAAAACAAAAAATGGCCACTGATTGCAGGCACAGCAGGAGAGGGGCTATTTTGTGTGAGGAGCAGGCGGCGGGGAGGCCCGCTGCCCGCTGCACACCCTGCATGGGTTCACACAAACAAGATGGGGCCTGGCCCCGTGGGGAGAACAGAGACCTGCTTCGGGCAGGGGGACAGCACTTGGGATCCGAGCTGTTGGGCTTGTAGGCCTGCCGCTCTGCAGGAAGACAGCAGGGGAAGAACGAAGGGCAAAACAAGGCTATTTTAGCACACAGAGCTCTGTTCTTGCTGCCTCCTGGGAAGCCGCAGTGCTGGTGATTTATGGGCAGTACTGCTCCTGCTGGAGAAGGGCTTTGTTTGGCACCACAAATCGTCAAGCTGCGGGGGGGTGTCACAGAAATGCACACTTTGTTTGCTAGTGTGTGCTGCTGTTGCCCCGGTATTGCCCCACTATCATTAATTTGCCAGTTGGTTTTGTGAAATCCAACAGAAATATGCTGATATTCCAGGCAAGAAAAGCAGTTTAACATTTAATTCACTCTGAGTGTAGGAGAGGGCCTGTCAGACTCAGGGTGACATAATATAGGTGTTTAAGGATGTGCTTTAGCACCTTGCTGGGTAGAAGTTTGGGGGCACAAAGGGGACAGACCTTCCTCATAAGGCCCACATCCCCCTCCTCCCCACATACATTGGCATCAGTGAGTGCAGGCAGGGAGGTGTATGGCCTGAATTATGGAAGGCTAATGCACAGATCACATTTAACATGCCATTAGGCCTGCCTCCTCCACGAAATCAATCTCACACCTCTACAGAAGTTACATGGCGGGGAAGGAAAACAAACAATCCTGCCAATTGTTAGCGGAAAAAGAAAAAAGAGCAGAACAGGACCTGCTTATCAGATACCCACATTTTGAGAGGAAAATTCCCTGAATCCTGAGGAAGGAAGGATGCCCTGCAGAGCTTCAAGTACCCATCTGACAGCCCCATCCCGCAGGAGCTGCGGCAGGGAGCTGGGCCCCTTCCTCTTGTTGAAACCGGGCCTGGAGAGCTGCAAGGGAATGTAACAGGAGTCCCCAGACTGCAGCAGGGCTTCAAAGCTGTAATTAAACAGACTTGGTCTTAACAAATCTGACTGGCACAGAGCTGCGTATGAACTGCAATTTTAAAAATGGAAGGAATGACTCCAATACCAGAAAACTAAAGTTTGGAAGAGTCTTAGGTGAGGTTTTCTCTCAGCCCCCAGTCAGACTGGGAGCCATCTGAAGGTCAGATCCCACTTTTGCACAAGTGTGCAGGTATTTAGATCTGCACGCTTTATATTGCAAAGAATTTGGCTAACTTGCTTTCACCTTCAGGAGAACTTTGATTTTGACTCATCTGGGCCACAGCTGCATGATTTATTTTTTTAATTACTTGAAATCATCACTAATTGAAGAACCTCCATGGACTTCCCCAACAGCAGTGCAATTAATTTGCCCTCTTGCCTCCCTGGTCCACTTTAACTCAGTAGGTCCAATAATCACGTGCAACATACTGCACATTGGAACAAGATTCCAAAGAGATGCGTGGCCAAGTTATCTTTGGGGTAATCTAAGCCCACATCTCAGAATCCAGCTCCTGCCATTACGTGAAGGGATTCATATCTCAGCTTCCATATGCACACTTAGCTCTTGTCCTGGTCTGTGAGAGCAAGCTGAACACAATCAGATCTGCTTGCACTTATGGTGAGATGGCTGTTTTCCCTTCAGAGGTAGAGCTCACCAGTACAGAGCCCTTGTGGGACCCCCACTGGTAACTGTGTGCCATCACAGCTGCTCAGCCCATCAAAAGAAATGCAACCATGATACAGCTACAGTATGGGGAGGGAGAGAGCATAAAAAAACACGGCGTCACAGAAGGGTGATCTAAAATTGCCATAAAGGTGTCCTACTCAGTCACGTAAGCCTCTTCGAAGGGGAATTGCTAGTAGTTCCTCCCTACTGTCTCAGACCAAGGATACCTTGCAGCAGAGAAAAGCCTGTAACCCTGAAGTCCAGGTCTGTATTATGGGGCATGCTGAGGTAATCAAAATTGCTTTAGCAAAGTTTCCTAAATACTCAGGAAGTAATTACTCTGTGACTGAGGTGGCTCAGGCAAAACTGATCTATTACACCAGTTAGTGCCCATTGTAGTTATAAAGGGCGTAAATCTATTTTCATAAAAACAGTGTACTACACGTGACTGGGAAACAATGTTTCTGCAGTTTGTGGCGTTTCTCTCTCCACTGGCTTTTGGAGTTTGTAAGCACTGAACATACACTACCATGCTTGAACCTCCAAGGCAAACGATTTGTCTGCAGGCTACGCTCACAAAACTCTTTGACAGGCTACATACTGGATTTGATTTTCTTCGTAGAAAGAGCTTGCAGAACTACTGATATTTTTAAGTTAAAGGTATTTCAATTAAAATATGAGATGTGTAGCAAGAAGAGTTTAAGGAGTGTGTAAGTTATGAAGATTGGTGTTAGGGTCCTTCTGCATGACTGTGCAAAGAGTACATAGCTGCATTATGAGTATGAGATTGGTTGAGCTCTCATTTGGAATTTCAGTCCAATCTTTAAATGAAATGGCAAGAGGCCACACAGACTTGGCTATGAGAACTCACTAAAATGAACACCATTCACTTAACTGTAAAGAGTTATCAACCATGAGATAGCTGAAGCTGGGACAAGCAACTTTCCGCACCCCTGCAGGGGGTTGCAGTCTAGCACAAAGTCTCTGAGGCAGATCAGTAGTCACATATTGGTGCATACTTCTAAAAAAAGTAGACATGAGAAACCAAGATCCTCCACAGGATGCCTGCTGCTGGTGGAGAAACACTGCAGGAAAAGAAAACATAAAGAATTATGAGACTAGTGGTACAAAAAAAGGAAAACCACATGAGAAAAGCAGTACCAAGCAAGGAGTTGTGACATGTTGATGCTAAAATTCAAATAATTTGTTGCAGCATCTTCATTCCCAATGGTACTACAAAAACGTCCCCAAGCAAGCTGCAAGGCAGTACAGATTTAATGCCCACCTGCCCCTGGCTTGCTGAGGATAGAAATGACAAAACTCCACCTAGTGAGAAGATGGGGCATACTGCATATTCAACGTTCAGTTAAGTATGAATGTATCTGATGGCAAAATCAGCTCTGGTAAGTAATAAACTTTATGACATTAAGCTGTCCTGATGTTGGTAAGGCCTCACATATCTAGCCCAGACCATAGTAGACTACAGCCTCTTCTCGATTTTAATCAGATACTATTTTGAGAAACATTATTTTTAAATTTCACCTTATTAGGCTATGTGCTTTCTAAGAACGTAACTGACAGTGTAACTAGCATCTCTTGGCTTTTATCACCTTGTTGCCTCATACATCCACCTCACAAATGTTGACTGACCTGAAGCTCTTTGATATCACTGGAGATTTATTAATGGACTTGGACTTTGAAGCAGGCCCTCAACATTTTCCTGATGATGATGATGTAGCAATAATGCAAATACACCACTGGTGTTGTATGTCCAAAAAGTTTTAATATACGGTCCTCACTGTTCAGAAAAGTTATTGCATTAAATTCTAATACATAAATTCATCTGAATTAAAAAAAAATCATTTAACACATCACAATTTTGTCACAGCAGCTAAAGGAAACCAGATTTTATATGCAATTCTCTCAAAAGAAACGGTAACTAGCAAAATTACAGCTAGCTCTTCCCCAAATCAACAAAACTGCTATTGTATTGTTCAGTAGTTACTGCAAATCCCAATTTGAGCCACACTACCTACACAAGTGAGCTCAGGAAAAGAAAAGTGCCATTCCAAATTATTGTCTGCAAATCTGAAATGCATTTATTAAACAATGACTTTCAGCATGTGTTCGCTTTATCTGTTAACTGAATTAACATACAAAGTGGGGCTAATGTAATTTACACACCGATCTCCTTAGGCCATTGTTTTGCTTTCAATATGACTTGAATAGATTTGCAAGTTAAAAATTATCAGTGCTCCTTACAGCAGCTTAGACAATTCAAACGTGTGGATTTGTAACAGGCACGTGAAAATGACATTTGATCACCAAAGTGAAAGGTCAGATGCCCTGATCCATTAGAGCCAACATCCACATAAGCCTACTGCCCCACAGATAACAGCAGATAAAAGATCAGGACCTGCATGCCTTAAAATAGATTAATGCCCTCCCTTCTCCCTGTCTTCCAAAATGCCCGTCATCATGCGGAGTGATCACTCAAAATCCACTTGAAAATATTTTTCAAATTAAGTAAATCCAGATAACTACCTTTGCCTATTTGAAACAGCTGACAAAATATATTACTTTGATACAATTCACTATGTTCTGGTATCCAAGAGTCCACTAGTGAAAAAAAAAAAACAAAAAACAACGCTTGTTTGGTGCACTCTTGAAGCTAACATTCACACAAGTGCTAACGCTCCCCAGCCCTGTACCTTAAATTAAAACTATAGTTATTACAGTGGTTTTCATACAGTTTTAGCTCAGAGCACCGAGATACACTTTAAAAAACATTGTTTTTTGATTTTCTAGCAAAATGCTCAAATGTTGGAGAGCAAGCAAGCAGACGCTTCACAAAATCTGAGAGCTCAAAAGGCATCCAAAGATCAAGAGAATGAAAACTAGCCACCAAAACAAAAAACTGCATTAAACCAGAAGTGTGCAAACATGGAGAAATGATACACCTCCAGTATAAGCAATAATGGAGACAGAATGTTTTACTAGTGGTTTCTTTTGTTTGCTCACGCAGTCATGAGGCCTCCATTACCATGATATAAATTGCAAAAGCTTTCATTTGAAAACACAAGAGGAATAGGATACTCAATTATTCCAGTTAAGATCACTTATTGAGAGTCTAATATAATGTTAAGCTGAAGCAATTTTCTCACAATTAAGGTCTGAACTAAAAGGGAAGAAGTTTATGCAGTTTAGAAGGTGATGCTGACAGCTTCATACAGGTTTTATGTAAGACTCTGCTTATTTTATTTCATAATTTGCCACACACTGAACAAGGTAACATCACATCACCATTCAATGCAGGCAAGAAAGAATTCGCATAAACTTCCCCCGTCTACATTTGAGTTTTCAGCCAGATACAGTCCTTGTGTTTTCTGTAAAAAGGATTGTTCTTGGTTATTGCCATATTACAGGAAACAGTGATATTTTCAGGATAGTCAGAGGTGTGTATTTTGAAGATAACATGATTTACAAAAAGCCTTAAACCCCATCTTCTTATCCTCTGCTGCTTCTGTACAGCAAAACTAGAATCCTGTTTCTTCCAAACAGAGCAGTACCTTATGATCTTCTCCCTGTTTTGAGCATATCAATAGCATTTATGCCTCTTCACTGTGGTTTATCTCAGTAGGTAATGGCCCTTAATTCATTTACGACAACACCTTGAGCAAGAGCGCATACCTCGCCCAGTGGAGCTGAGCCCAATGAAGTCAGTGAAAAAACAAGGGGAATGCAAAAGGAAAGGGAAGAAAACTATCCTCATTTGTTCTCTGCAGGGATCACACGTTTCTGACAACAGTGGGTTTGTTTTCAGAGCTGTAATTAAAGCTGACAGGCAAGCTTATTAGAGGAAAAAGCCCCTTCACCTAAACACAAAAATCTATCCAAATGAGATTTTTAATTTAGATCTGTCTCTGGAATGAATGAAGAGATTTTGCATGTGGGAGAAACTGAAGAGTCTGCATTGCTACCAAAGGAATCAAGTGTGCAAATCCACGTTATCTGTAGTGCTGAGTCACATCTAGATGGTGGATGTGCCTCACCAAATACCACACCCTGGGAGTGTTTCAGTACTTCCCCTTCTACCAGAACACTGCCTTAAAAAAAGAACTCAGACAATGTGATGAGAAGTGATCTTTTCCTGTTGCACAGTTTACATACATTTAAGACTTTCACAAACATTTGGCCAAAAATTGTACACTATCGTATTTCCCAAGTCACAAACACTACACCAACCATTCTTACAGGATATGCTGTCCAAGCAACCTCAGTCCTACCTCTCACTCCCACACACCCTCCCAAAAGAAGTATTGAGGCCTTGAAGGCTTTGACCGTAATTTTTCAGCCTCTGTAATGCTGCAGCTAGCCTTCCACATTTTTCAGGGACTCAAAAAACCATTTAGTTCATATATTCGATGTACAACATTTTCAGTAAGTGCCTTCACACCCTGTTCATAGGAAGAGTTAGTTCACTTCACACCACAGAGGTGGTACTTTCTGGGTTCACACGCATCAATCTTGAAGCATTTCTCAGATCCTGTAGCTGCTTGGCTGGCTTTCCAACTCCTTCCTCAAATCTTTTTTCCACAACAGGAAGGACAGTTTCATAAAGGAAGGATGCATTCTGCCTAATGAACGCTTTCTTCTCAGGGTCCTGTTCACACCGTAAACTGTAATCAACGTGCTGCACAGCCACTAGGATGATTTCCACAAGACTCTCCAAAAGAACCATGTGTAGCTCTGGAAAGTAAAGCTTTAACGCTTCCTCCAAGAAGGCCATAGTCTGCTTAGTGAAAGCTACTACAGTATAGCTAAGGTTGACCCAGCAGTCATCACCAGTGTACTGGTCGAAATTCCCCACCCCGCAGCTCCTCATCTCCTCTCTGAGTTTCCCCAGAGCCTCTGGGGTCATAAGGTTCATCCTTCTCCACATCTCCTCAGAGTTGCGGTGCTTCGTGGCCTCGATGATGATATCCTTGTAGCTCTGTAAAGCACCTTTGATATCCTTTACCAGGAGGGCATGAATGATGAAGGTGAGATCCAGTCCAATCTCGCTGAGCTGCTTGCAGTGCTCTTTGGCTACCTTGGGTATTAACGAAAAGCAAAGTGTTAGTAATTTGCATGCCCCCTTTACACTTTAAATGTTTACTTTAAAAAAAAAAATAGTTCTCAGAAAACAGGGAAGCATTTGTCATGTTTCATTTACTTCTTCTGCCTTAAGAAAATCCTTATAAGAAATCAATAACTGAAAGACAAGCCATGCACGTCAAAAATACAATTACTTTACAACTCCTTCCTTCCCCCATCAGTAGCTACCGTAAGTAAAGATACCATAACGTGAGAGAGCTGGTCCCACAAAAAGATAAAGGAAGCATAGTCCAGAGTAGGCTTGAAAAACAAACAAAAAGCCTTCAAAATATTCATCATTTAGATTTATTTATTTATTTTTTAAAAAGGACCTCCTACTGGTCAAAGGCAAATTAAGAAATAAGATTCTGTGTTTCTGGTAAAGGCAGGTTTTTTCTTGCTGTGCGTTCTCATCTCAACACTTTCTTCCGGTAAACTGAAAAAAACACAAAGCAACCCCTCATGATTACAAACCATCCAGTGCAGGAAACCTCTCCAGCAACACCCTGTCAACAATTTCTATGGTTAGAAATGAAGATTTGCAAACCTCATAGCTTGCGTTCAGGCCACCTTGTCACACCACCCTCTTTGGTCACGCTTACCTTCACACACTCCGCTGCAGTCGACAAGCTCTCTTTGCTGTCAAACACTTGCTTACTGAAGGCGTCTACAAACATCCTCATGGAAGAGCGGGCCCACACAACGAAGGCAGAGTAGCAGCCGTTGTTGCCAGCGAAGTCCGTCTCAAACTCCCTCGCTGTCTCTAGAAGGCTGGTGAAGAAGACGTGGCAGAGTTTGTGGATGTAGAGCAGCGTGGCGCCTTCGATGCGCAGCTGCCGGATGGCCGTGTGCACCGCAGCTGCCCGGTTCTTCAGGAACAGTTCGCACGCCTTGGTGGACTGGCCCAAGCGAATGAGTTGGGACACGGCTCGGCGCGTGGCCCGCGGCCCTCCTCGCAGCGAGCGGTCTGGAGACAGCTCGAACACCAGCACGTCCGTGAGCTGCCGGACACGCTCATCCACCTTGGCCCGCAGCTCCTTCACGGGCTGGCTCACGGGCTTGTCCCCCAGGTACTCGTTGAGCTTATCTAGGAGGTCCACCGCCCCCTCGAAGTCCCGCTGAGCAATGCAGACGTCCAGGTCCTCCGGCAGCTCCTGGATCCACTCAAGCGAGAGGTCGACCACCTCTTCCTCAGCAGAGGGCTCTTCCTCCTCTTCCTCATCCTCCTCCTCGAAGGGGTTGGTGGACTCCGGGGGTGTTGGGGTGGGCCGAGGCAAGGCCTCCTGCTCCAGCCGCCGCTTCTCGCTGAGTGCCCGGTTGCGCTTGGTCTCCTCCAGCACCTCCAGCCACTCCTTCTTGATCTTGGCGTTCTCGGCCTGGAAGATGCGGCTCTCGGGGAACATGAGCAGCTTGAACATGTCCTTCATGGGCGGGTTGTCCTTGACGTTGACCACCGCCAGCCCGTCGAGGGGGTAGAGGGCATCGTAGCGGTAGGCGCCGCGGCGGTTGGGCAGGGCGGTGGCCACGAGCAGGCAGTCGTTCATGAGGAAGGCGTGCACCCGCTGGATCTGCGCCATGTGGTCGGCGTCGTACTCCACCAGGTCGCCGTTGTACACCAGGTACTTGCCGGGGCTCTCGGGCAGCAGGTCGCGGCAGCCCTCCACCTTCTCCAGGAGGGTGGTGAGCGTCCGCTGCCGCCCCTCCTCGCCGCCGCCCGCCGCCTCCTTGGCCGACAGCGGCAGGAACGGGTCGGCGGCGGCGGCGCGGCGGGGGCCCAGGGCGGGGTCGTCGCGGTCTGCCTGGAGGAGCAGGGCCTGCGTGACGGCCTCCATGATGCCCTTCTGCTCGGTGAGGATGTGGCTGAGCTGGTACATCTCGCTCTCCAGGTAGCTGATCTCCCGCGCCGTCTCGATGAACTGCCGGTAGTTCTGGTAGACGTTGCGCTTCAGGCTCTGCGCCGTCTCCTCGCTCAGCGCCTGGATGCGCTGCCGGTGCTCCTGCAGGTCCCGGTCGCCGTCCGACTGCTGCGACAGCTGCTTCACGTACTCGCCCGCCACGAAGCCGCCCGACTCCAGCTGCCGCCGCAGCCGGCTGCCGCCGCCGCCGCCTTCCCCCAGCGCCATGGCCGCTCCGCCGCCGAGCCTGCGCAAACAGCGCGGCGTACGCCACCTGCGCGCTACAGCGCCGCAGACGCCCCTAGCGCTACGTAACGCCGCCTGCGCACGCAGCGCTGCGTACGCTCACTGCGCACGCCGCCTGCGCCCCACCGGACGAACGGCGGAGGGGGAAGGGCGGGGCGGAGCGGCGCGCATGCGCCGAGCGGAGGGGTGAAGGCAACCGAGGGAGGGCAACGAGGCGGGCGCATGCGTAGTTGCGAGGCTGCGCGTTTGTGACGCAGTGCGCGTGCGCAGAAGCGGCGGAGCTGCTAAGATGGCGGCGGCGGCGGAGGACGGTGACTTGGCGCTGGCGCTGCAGCTGCAGGAGCTGTGGGAAGCTGAGGACAGCGAGGCGGCCGCTGTGGCCTGCGCCGAGCCGCCGGCCGTCCCCGAGCCGCTCCGGCCGTTGTCAGTAGTGGACGAGGCCTGGGAACTGCTGGACCCCAGCCCCGACGTGCGCGGCCTGTTCGTGCAGCTCAACGAGGCGCTCTTCTGGGGGCGCCTGGCCGCCGTGGAGGTGGCGTGGAGCCCCCGCATGACGCTGTACGGCGGGGGACGGGACGGGGACGGGCTGGGGGCAGCGGGCAGCCCCGTGTCTTGCCGGCGGGGGCCGTGCGGGGCGCCCCTCGGTCCCTGTCGTAGTATTTGGGGAGATCCCGGGTGTGGGCAGCAGGTGTGCGGCTCACGGTGCCGGAGTCCTGCCCCCTATTTTCCTTTGATCGGGGTATTGAGCTGCTAGAAGCATGATTCGGTACCAACAACAAAATTTGATAATGCTTTCTGATAGATCAACTCACTATGTAAAGGTTCAGTGAGAGTCAAAAGAAGTAGAGGGAGGGTGAAATTGCAGCAGCCCCAGGTGTGGACCTACATCCCCTGCTTTAGATATTTCTCTCCATCTGGAGCTGTAAGGAAAGCAGTGCTTTACTTCCTGAACAGATTAGCTTAGAACATTCCATCGCAGGTTTTTGTTTTTTTCAGGATTGCCAGCTTTGAATTAGGGGTTTGCAAGAGATCTAATAAATTACACACTATGTTTTGGTAGTTCCATCACAGTTTATTAACAACAGCTTGAGAGCTTTTATTTTTCTTGCTTAATGAAGTTGAGTTCTTTGAGTAACTACCAAAAGTGTTTCATATTCAGAGTTGCTTAGCATGTGTTGGAAGGGGCTGGCATTTTAACTCCCACTTCTCAATTTATTTTGTGTATTGCAAAAGCACGTAGCTTTCAATATCTTATTTCTGTGTCTCTTTCAGTTGTGCTGGAGTGTGTAGATATGAAGGAAAAGGTGGAATGTGTTCTATTCGTTTAAGTGAGCCACTCCTTAAGCTAAGACCGAGGAAGGATCTTGTTGAGGTATCTGAAAATTGCTCATGAATAAGCACATAACACATAGTCCACCTCACCCCCATGTTTTACATCTTGTAATGCAATTTTTACGTAGGGTGACTTACAGATCATAGAACAGTGGTGACTGTTGCTGTGTTTGCGTTGCTTGTGTGGACAACGTCACTTCAGTTGCATGCTCCTAAACGAGCACCTCCGATGAGGATTCTAAAGTCACTTTTTTGAGTGACTTGTAATGCAAAAAAAACACAATGTATTTCTTTGCTCCTAAATTATTCTCTAATATTGAAAACAGAATAGTCTGAAAGTGCAAGTAGGAAGATGGCTGTAGCTTCATCATTTAGGCCAGTAGCAGAAAGCAAGGATATAGGATATGACTGTAAATACTGTTTTGTGTTGCTTGTTATCCGTCTGTTGGACTGCTCATTTGAGTTGGCTCAACATTCAGATTTGCTCAATGAAACAGACTTTCAACCTTTTTACAAGTATCTCTTTGGTTGTGGAGGGGGTGACCCCTTTAAAGGTCTGACAGGGGCTTGAGGATTATTTCTTCTTTTTGGAATTTCTCTTTAGAAGTATAGCATGAAAATTAAGTTATTCTACCCATCATGTTAAGTGTTGTGCTTTCACGACCCAGACTCGACATGCGAATGCACGAAAACTAGATCAGTACCAATATAAACGTAAAGGAGTAAAATACTTCTAGCTTAATTCTGAAATTATTTGTAAGGCTTTTTAGTTAATAACTAATAATTTTTGTCGTTTCAGACACTGTTACATGAAATGATTCACGCGCTGCTCTTTGTCACTAATAATGACAGAGATCGTGAATCTCATGGGCCAGAGTTCTGCAAACACATGCGTCGCATTAATCGCTTGACTGGAGCCAATGTCACAGTAAGTGTAAGCTACTTCATGTAATACTTTTTTTTTCTTGATTTGGTAACAAATTTTTGAACATTCTGCATGTAGTATGAGTAATAGAGTTGTTTTTCCTTGGCACTCTGCAGTTGACACCATGACAAATTTGCATCCAAGTCTGACAATTCCATAGTTATTTTGTTGGGGGGTGATGGAGGGAACAAGTTGAGGAAGATGCAGTGAGTTTTGAGTCACATAATTACCATACATACCCTCTGTACAAATTTTCCTTTAAAGTTTGTTTTAACCTTGAAACAACTTACGAGTTCAGAGACAGAATAGCTCCATGCTCAGAACAGCATTTGTGGAAGAGCAGTCTGTTTCACGTGGGATTTATATCAGTAGAGGCTGATGAGTGGATGATACTTAACATTTGTGTCCCTGGTGAGATCCACTCAGATAATAGCTGGAAGCAGAATGCAACACTATTACTGTTTACAATCCATTTTAAACAATATGTTTTTAGGGTGAAATTATAGATGTATATTTTTAAAGTGGTTTTATTGTAGTCCAAGCAAGATAGCCAGGACATATTTCTACGTGTCTTGTCATTTTAAAAACTGTTCTAATGTTATCTAAAGACTCAGCAAGCTTCAGCTCATTTAACCGGTAAGGTGAAAATCACAGCAGTAATGTATCTTGGGGATTAAAATATAATACCAGTATGTGGGGAGCAGGGAAAAGTTGTTTCTCACAGTAGTGGTAGAATAAATTTTTTTCAAAGTGGGGTAATAAATTTCAGTGGAACAATGCAAGGGCTTTTCAAGTCACAGAGCGATTGTCAATGTTCAGGTCCCCTAGGAGAATAAATGTTTATTTTACAAAGAAGGCACTTGGAGAAGGACTTTCTACTGTGTCTATTCCATTAGCAGACACACTCTATTTTTCCTCCTGGACACATTATTGACGTGCAGAAGTACTGTATCCTTGACCTGTATGAGGAAAGAATGGAGTGATGGTGTGCGTATATATGAAGTTTGTAGAGAGAGTGACTAATAAAATCAGAAATTTGTGTGTGACTGGTGCTCGTTTTTGTTTTTTAAACCTAGATCTACCACAGTTTTCATGATGAGGTAGATCTGTACCGCCAGCACTGGTGGCGCTGCAATGGCCCCTGTCAAAATAGAAAACCTTATTTTGGGTATGTGAAACGTTCAATGAATAGAGCACCCTCTGCACGAGACTTCTGGTGGGCTGAGCATCAAGAGAAGTGTGGAGGTACATTCATAAAAGTGAAGGAGCCAGAGAACTTCTCTAAGAAATCTAAGGAAAAAAATGAGCCAGCAGAACTTGCAAATTCCAAGTCAACTAACAAAGGTATTTAAAATATTCTTTTCCAAACTGTTTCTGTTCTAACAGTTCCTTGATCACATACAGGTCCACCCTTAAGTGAACTCTTATGTTACTATTACGCAGCAAAGAACAACCCATTTTATGTGTGCATTTCTAGGCTCTTTCTCAACTTAAGTGTTTGCAGAAGATTTATTTTGCTGCACTGTTTTCAAGCAGCAGACTTCTCATGTGAAGCACAAAATTCTCAGCTCATGGTTTGTATATGAAAAAGTTACTAGCTTTTCTTCTTTGCAGACAAGAAACACGTGGATGCTAAGAAAGATCTGATTCCTTTTAGTGGAAATGGCTATCGGCTTGGAGGAGATGGTGGATTCTCAGAAAAAAACATAAATTTCATCAGCAGCGTTAAAAGCAGTGAAAAATCTGGTTGGCAGGATCGATCAGCAGGAAGCACAATACCGATCCCTAAAAACGAGATAAAATTTGAAAAATCACCCCGTAATGGTATCTCTGTTCCTTTCTATACTGACGATACCAGTAAGAAGGTGAACTTGGCTTCAAAGCGTGAGTTCCCTAAACTCTCTGTCACTGATACAAAAGCATACAAGAATGTTGATGGATCACCCGTTAAAATTTCTCATGTTGTAGAAGAACAATCAAAGAAAGGCTCTGCAAAAGGCAAGAGGGCTTTGCCATGCTATAATAACAGGCCACCAAAACAAACTTGTTTTGAGCAGACAACAATGGCTCAGGTGGCATCTGAGAAGAAAGGTTTGGAAAATAAAGTGCAGCAATGGCCAAAAAAGGAAGACAAAACTGCCTTTGAAAACTATTTCATAAAAAAAGAGAGTACTGATACTACTTTAAGTAAAAACACACCTGTGAAAACCAAAGCTGAATTGACAGTGTCCTCTGCAAGTTCCAGTGCTACCAAATGGAAAGAAAAAAAAGTCAGTTGTCCTGTTTGCCAGGCTGAGGTTTTGGAGCCTGAAATAAATGAACACCTTGATTCTTGTCTTGCATAAAGCCTCTCGGAGAGCTGCCTTGAAAAAAATAAACCAAGGCTGAAAACACTGCTTGGAAACTAGTTTGCTCAGGGTTTGCTTAGCTGTAGTTGTTTCTCTATGTGGGCCTGTCCTGAGCTGCAATTTGAACTACTGTCAGCATGCTGAAGAGTAAGTTCTGTGGAGCTGCACATCAGCGCTGACTGAAAAGCTAGCTGTGTTCCAAAGACTAATGCTCATGTTTTAGTAGGCTGATGCTTGTCCTAACGTTCTTACTGCACAGCCTGGGTTTTGCGAGAAGCTGGACACTTGCTGAACTGCAAGTTTTCAAGGCAGTTTTAAAAACAAAGACATTTTAAGCCTTGCTAATTTATCTTTGTTCCTAGGATCATTTTTTAATGAATTTTTGGCTATTCTTAGAGTTAACCTCTTATAATAGATAAACATTGTTTACTGTAACACAGTTAAAGACCAGATATAGTTCTAGAACAGCAAGTATTTTGCTTAAGCCACCATTACACTCTCAGGTGGTCCTTCTCACCTGTGACCTTTTAGAGAAGGTAGATGTGAATGAGAAAATTGCAGGAAATCCAGAAGGGCAATGAAGATGTTAAGAAATCAGAGGATAGTTGGTAGATTAGGAGGAGGCTCTAAGCTATAAGGGCTCAATTAAATAAGTAACAGAGCTTTGTTGCCAAGAGGATTTGAAAGCTGGCTATTCTGCTAAAAGTTGAAGTGGACAAATGCAAGCTAATGAACTTCAGTCTTCTGTGTGTCTTTTGATCAAGGATCCCAGCTACGTTCTCCATCCACTTTTTTCTGATGTTTTGCACGAACTTGTTGGAAGCTTACTACTTCTCAGCATACAGGTATTATGTACATGAAAAGCTGCCCCACGTGTGCTGGCTCTGGTATGTGAAAGTGGGGAATATTGCTAGTAATACTGGTAAAGTCTGTTCCTGGCCATATCATAAGAGGCTTCATGGTTTTTCAGTTTCCAGCTAAACTTCCAGTGCTTTACAGACCAAAATGGCATTAAATCAAGTTTAGCTGACAGTCTTTGTTTTGCTACTTCAGTGTCAGCCAGTTTGGTGCTTAGCATCCATCAGGCCAGGCAGATGAATGCTAAACCAATTTGTGCTGTAAAGTTGTGACTGCTGAGCAGATGTGTATTCTATATAAACTTCCTGAAATGTTTACAGTCCTTTTTGCTGCTGAAAGTTCTTAATTGGTTAAACAATTAGCAGCTTGATTCCTTCCTTGTAAAACTGGTTATAAATATTTTTGTTAGAAAAGGAAAGAAAGATGCTGTTTCATATGATATTGCTGCTACAACTTTAAATGGCTATATTAGCCTGAGATACACATACACATTTTATCTTTGTATACAATATTGTAGTTCTTTTTCCAGACTAAGGAATAAACTAATGTGCAATAGAATTTGGTAAATTATCTTTACTCTTTTGAAATACTGGTGTATTTTATAATTTTGATGCTATGGATGTTTACTATGAATCAGATTATTCTTCCATATCTTGAATAAATTGTTAATTTTACATGTTCATTAATCTTGATTTTCACATGACAGTCCTGGCCATCTTACATTACCCATCAGTGCTCTCAATTGCCTATCCAGTAGCTGTCTGGTTTAATAGATCCTTTCTATATCAATGCTTTCCCTTTTTATATTTTCCTTTATATTCCCCAATACCTATTTTTAAATTGCATTGACCTCTGCCATCGCCACATGAACCACAGTGTCTATGACTATTTCCAGTAACACTTGATGCTCACAAGGACAGTATTACTCAGAAGTATTTGGACGACGAGATTTTTTTGTTTGTTTGTTTTTGTGGTGGGAATGGCCTCAAGTTGTGCTAGGGGAGGTCCAGGTTGGAAATGAGGAGACATTTCTTCTCAGAAAGAGCAGTCAGGGACTGGAACGGGTTGCCCAGGGAGGTGGTGGCGTTATCATTTCTCTGAGCACGGCTTCTTCTCACTGAGAAATCCAGGGTACAGTCCCAAACGTGGGGGCCTCAGGCCCACCGCCCCACTGGTCAGACAGTCCCCCCGTGCGGACTGCAGCGGCAGCAGCAGGCTCCAAAGCCCAACTGCC
>NC_048895.1:41930084-41961743 GCF_011077185.1 Oxyura jamaicensis | reverse complement strand
AGCTGGAGCAATGGCAGAAGCACAGCCACTGAGATGCTTCCTTGACTACCGGACAGCCCTTCGAGATTGAATTGAAAACCGTAGGTAAATGGTGTGGCATCTTGTATGGGCTGCCTTCTGCAGACTCTACTGCTCTCCGGCCACCTTCAGAGGGCTCATTATTCGCTAGGAGCCATGTAAAACTGAAGAGCACCCATTAAACCTTACTAAATCCTATCTGAAGGGGACTTTCAATTTGTACCTCTTGCATACATCAGAAAGTGGTGAAGACCAAGAACTGCCTCTGTGTAGGTCATTACTCCAACTGGTCAAAACCTGATGCTGTTTTCGATGGAAAAATGATCACCACACCCACGTAATTAGGACAGTTCAAAAAGAAACAGACCCTCCTCTAGAGTAAAATCAGCTCTGATTTAAAGCACAAAAATCCACCTGCCCCCTTTCTCAGGGACAGTTACAAATTAGTTACTACGGAGCAGTTTTTAAAAGTCACATAGATCACAAATAACCACATTGTTTTCAAGAACCTTTATACATCATCTTTTTTTAATTAGATTAGCTTTACAAGCAACTTGAGAGCTCTTTCATAATGAACACTGCTTTTCAAATTACACAACTTTATAGGCAACCTGTAAATGAATCCTGAATTTTTTTGCCTGCTATAGATAAAGGTCTCATATTTTACAGCTGGCTAACATCATGAATAAAAATAGCATTATGAAGCTTTATCTTTAACCAGGACTAGACACATACAGATCATAAGACAGTTTAAAAAATATTTTTAAAACAAGGACCTGCTTGGTGATGCTCAAGACTGAATATTCAACCGACATGAAATGAACAGTTTCTAAAGGACACTGAAGAAATGGCTGACCTGATTTGTTGACCCTATTGCAATGACTTACATGGAGTGAAAAGTTAAGCACTTTTTAAACCTGTCTGGCAAGCACAAACCTACAGTGCGATTAGAATTTGATACGTTGTGTAACTGCAAAAGTTTGAATTACAGAGGGACTGAAAAGAGTTTAAAGGCTTATGCTGTACATTTCTAAATCAAAACCAACCAAACCTCCATTAAAGTAGTATTAAAGAAGTTGAAGTAGAAGAGGTGGCTTTTTTGCTTGTCTCATTGATAGCCTAAATGCACGGCAGACAAGACAGTAACGAAGATTTGCACTCCTTGGCCAGGTTGGCAGAGGCACTTACAGTAAAGGAATCCTGTCTTTTTTCTTTTTTTTTTTTTTTTTTTTTTTTTTTTTTCTTTTTTTCTCTCTCTGGGAAGAAATGAGGAAAGAGGAAGAATAGTGTAAAGGGCAAGAACTTATGAAAGAAAAGGAAAAGCAAAATCAAAACAAAACTGGGATTTCTGTTGGTTCTCCTAAATGTATACCAATACTGAATTTTTCCCCTTTCTGTCAGTTTGTTATTAAACAATTAGCTTTTTCATGTTTTACATGAACAATAGTAATCTTTTTAATAAAAAATTACTGAGCTTTCCATAGAAAAGGTCTCTAATTGAATACAAACTATACAGATGCTAAAATTGTCACAAGTTGTAATATATACAGAAATATTTCTGTACACTCACATTGTTTTGGCTAAGTAAGGAAATAAGGGACAGATAGAAAACTGCAGTGGGTAAGTTGATGAACCCCCAAACTCCTGTAAATATGAATGCTGTCTTTTATAGGTTTGCTTTCGTTTTCTGAAGCTTTTAAAGCTCAGGAAAAAGAAGAAAAAAAACAGTGTCCAAAACATCTATTTCTTAAAATTAAGAGTATCGAAGTTTCTCACGTCATTTTTATTGTGTGATGTCCCCTTCTCCTTCAAAAAAATGAAAACAATGTAAAAGACAGTAAAGGTTTTCTTACTAAATATATATCTCAGTATTGATCAAAGGCCAGCGCCTTTTTGGGGAAATCCTTCAGCACAGTGAAAATCTAAAGGTGTATTGCACAAGGAGCCTACAGTGATGCACTTCAGCTTCAGTGTGCCGACCATTTCCTTGATACTATATAATAGATCAAGGTGTCAACTTAAAGACTGCACGGGACACCAACATTTGGAAAGGAAATTTTTTAAAAAGCGAATTTTAGATATTCTATTAACTTATATACAAAGGAAAAGGGGATGGCAAGTATTCTTTAGAAAAGGGAGAAAGCTCAAAGTTTTCTGTCAAGTACATAAGGAGGTTCTGGGTACCTCTAATAGCCTAGGAAAGCCCTTGTATGTTCTTGTAACTCGATGGTATTTACCAGGTCCCCAAAGCCAATGACAGCAACCGATAGTGTCAAGTTCACTTAGTGCCAGTCACTTAAAAACAAAACAAAACCAAAAAACCCCAACCCAACAACAACAAAACAAAACCAAAAAAAAACAGACTGAAACTTCCCCTCTGTGGATTCATCATACAAAACCACAAACTGAATGTTACTAATAGCAAGATACTGATTTGCTTCTGTTAATAAGGTTCAAGAGGACATAGTCAAAAAACAATACAGCAGCAATTTTTAAAAGTTAAGATTAGTGTGAGATATGATATAAAACAATCAGGTTTTTAGCTGGTAATTAAAGTGCTCCTTTTCTGACTTAAGGTGTAAAGAAAATTAAAGTGATTATCAGTTACTGGCAACCCTTATATTAAATTAGGTCTTTCATGGCAGAGGAGAACAGTATGAACAGTTTTACAAAAATAGATTCATGTTATTTTGGAGAATACTGTAATTTTTTTTTCTTTTTTTTTCCCCATTTTTTTTTTTTTTTTTTTTTTTTTTTTTTTTTTTTTTTTAAGACTCAATTTTGATAAACTGTACCTGGTCATACAAAAATTACCCAAAATTCAAACTTTTACCATATAAAAAAAGGGAGAGATGAATTGGATTCAGCTGAATGACAGGTCTGGCAAAATATAAGGATGAACAAATTCTATGTAGGGCACTTGTTTATGTCCAGATGCATATGCTGTTTCATACTGATTGCTTATCTTCTTCACATAAGCAGTCACAGGCCTGGAGTCACAATCACATAGTACAATGCTTCAGCAGTCAAAAAATCTTCTATTTGATGCAACATTGAAACACTGTTTGCTTCTTTATTAAAATGTTGGTTTGTTGTTGATTTTACTTTATCTTGTTATTCACATTCAAAAGTTAATAGATAGCATCAAGATTTATCAGGGAGAATAGCAAGGGGAGTTGCTAAATCAAAGGCTTATAAAACGTCTTTCCCAACCGAGTCAGAAGGTTTATTAAGTTCAACCCTCACACCTTTTTCACCTGCAGAAACATGAAAAGGAAACCAGTATTATTTTTCAGCATTTATCAAAGTACAGTCTACAGAATTGCTATACCACTTTCCAGATTAGTTCTACAAAAGTATCTTCAAGTATTATCTAGCACACACGACTTTTGCACGTATGCTCTGTATGCTCAATGAGCTGTGATTGCTCATCACCTCTGAAAATAGGCATTTATTTGGCTGCACAAATAGAAAACTGGATACTTCACATCTTATGTGCAGCTTGAAATTCACTATCTCAACCGTTACAAAGGTGAGCTTTAAGAACAGCCATGTGAGAATCTGAGGATTTGGTCCACTATTCTTGATCACCATTATCCAGAGTTTCTGGGTATTTATCCTTTTAAAGAAACTCTGAGGGTTTTTTAAATTGCAAAGTACCATTTGACTTGCTGGTAAGAAATAATTTATCCTTAATAAGTTCAGGTACACACAAAAAAGTTCAACTATCAAAACATTAACAGACAATATTCCATATCCAGAAAATTAATAGCTTTCAATTTTTTAACTTTATACTTTCCTATCAGTAGAAAATAAAAAGATTCTTGTACAATTCTTGCTACAGACACAGAGTAAAGAATGCAATTTTAATTGCCAATGAAACCGGAATCACAACAATATGATAACAGGAATCAGTTATAGAGCAAACCAGTACCAAATCTTAAATTTTTTCCTTCCTTCCTGAAGTGTCTGCAGTGAAGGGGACACTGGAGAGGGAGGAGAGCAGCAAATACAAGCTCACCTGAGCCATTTCTGTGCATTTCTCCAACAGTAGCAGCTGAAGCTATGTGGAGACGACCAAAACATCTCTGGCCATGCTCCAGCTGGCTCAAAAAGCTGCAGGGTCACACGCGCGTGACACGAAGCCTGACTTGCAAATGCCGACACACTTCCCGAGGGGCCAGGCAGGCGTCGCCCAGCATTCCCGATGGCCTGGAAAGTGCCACTGCCACCCCAAACACATGTACGCCTTGGGGCCAGGGACTCACTAACAAAGCGCTTCAGGCACCAAAAAGCCATGAACAGGAATCCAATTTGGAAGCGACTGGCCTAATGTGTTCAAAATCATCATTTTCAGAACATTTGATGAAACTGTCAAGAAACTGACTGTGTGTGTATGTGCACCTGCAGTACACCTGATTGTGGCTTATTTTTAAACTATCATAGCAAATGCAAAATCATGATGCATTTACAAGTATGACAGAAGTCCCAGACCATTTCTACTTATAATGCTAATTTGAACAGGAAAATTAGATCAACTTCCTCTTGAGGGAGAAGCCAGAAAAGGAAAACAGATGCTAGATATGTGGAATTGGAAATAGAGGAAGTCACTCCATTCTTTGATTCCAGACTTTAATTTTAGGCTTTTGTTTTTCCAGTACAGAAATTCTAGTCAAGTTAAGTTGCATTCACTTGTCAGATCACTGTATCCTACCAAAAGCATTTATGCAGCTCTCAGTTCTGCAGTGCCTCACAATCTCTGGTGTATTTGTTGTGTTCCACACCTACTACAAAGACATGAGTAAGGAGAAGCTGTATCCCCCATATGAGAAGCCTGACCAGCCTCAGGTCCCACAGGAAGTGTGTGCAGAACAAGGAGTTGACCTGGATTTCCCAAGTCACAGGCTAGCAGCTTAACTACTGGATCACCTTCCCTGCAAAGCCTATATGAGTTAAGCCTTGCTTTTTCCTCCAGCTTCTTGTGCATAAGGGAGATGAGGTTGGAGTGCTCAGCTACTATTCCAGGAAAAAAACACACACACACACACAAAAAAAAACACCAGGAGATACTAATGAGAGATTACCTGTTAGATATTTTACTTTAGCTCGTGCTCTTTCATCTGCATCAAAATACCACACTGTTATTGCGTACCTAGGGAAAGGGATGAAAAAAGAACTCCTGAACTATGAAGGAAAACAGACATACTACAGTGAAGCACTTGACATAGAACTCAAACTAAATGAATCAAGATTGCTGCAGTTCAACAGATACAACATACGAAACCTTTCATAAAGCAAGCATTTTTTTTCCTGCTAGTAGACATTGTCTGAGCAGTCATTGTAAGGGTGACACTGATGCTTTAAGTATACACTTTTTTTTTTTTTTTCCCAGTGAGTTGTTATTAAGGTTCTTGCCCAGGAACTGTAATACAGTCTCTGCCTTATGACCTCATCTTTGACTTTACACAACTTTTGCTTTACCTCAGCTTTTACTTTACTTTGTCAAGTCCATCACTGAGTCACACAAATCTTTTTTGGACATTTGCCATAAGGGAAAATTAACTACCCCCTTCTTACACAGCTCCTCTGGTTTTCCATGGCCCACAGAGGATTTAAATATGAAATGCCAGCTATTGAGAAAAGTCTTTAAGGAGCTTTAGCAAATGGCATTTCACCCTCTGCCTCTGCCCAGAGCGTGGAAGGGGGAAGGGAGAGTGGGGCAGCCTTGGGAAAGGCTCTGAGTGCTGACTCCAGTTTCAAATTACTTCTTGCAAAGGTACTTGTGTTATCTCACAGCCCCAGTTAATGTTCAGTGCTCTGACCATCAAAACGTGCTGCAACATGTGCAACAGGAAGTCTGGATTAACGACTCCAATGATTTACCTATTAACGCTATCTGGTAGCATTACTTAAAATGTCAGGCAGTGAATGCATTCACATTTAGCATCATCCTCTCCCCAAAACAGGGACAAAAGAGGTTTCAAGTTCCATCTGTGACTCAGACTGGAACGAACTCTTGTGATACTCCAAAGAAAAAGAAGAGTTTTGTGTTATCAATGGTTATTACCACCCCGCAGCCCACTCCCAGTTCCCAAACTAAGTCACCTGTAGCGTAAAGAAAAGGGAGAGTGAATGTAACTATTGGCTAACAACTCCCTCCCTCCCAATGAAAGCAAGCACAAAACTGAAGCACCTGGTCAATCTTAAAAAAACACAGAACTGTGCTAATGACAATGGGAAGAGACTGCAGTATAAAGCCATTACACCGCAACAATGCAGACAATCAATACCTCTTGGCTGTGGTTGGGGTCTGCTTGAGGCTGTGTGTGGTGCCATCCAGCTCTGTGAAGTACACTCAGAAATTTCTGAGGATGCACGTACCTCACCCTACCATCCTAGCTGAGACAATGTTCTCTCCAAAATAAGAGATCAGACATCGGTACAAACTCAGCAGCACAGCAGAAGTCTACCCAACCATCAGGAAAACTAAACAAAACCAAACCCTTTGCCATAGCGTAACTGGAATTTGGCATGGAAAGACCTAGGATTGGGTTTATAATTCACAGCTGAATTAATTTCTTGTTAGGAATCCCTCACCTTTTGATAGAAGCATCATGCAATGTATCTGAGCCCATGAGTCCCTACCTTGTAGCAAATGCTGGCTGTACTTCATGAGGGTTGCGGCGATCAGACCAGAAGAATAGCAGTCTATCAAATTTGGGTTCAATATCTGCAAATTGGGCTTTACCTTCTGGAAATATCCGGAGGATGCCTCCGCTTACCTACAAATTAAGTATTTAAAACCAGTGCATTAAATACAATGAAACAGTTTTTTCAAAATACTGATTATTACATTTAAAAATATTTCTGATGTATTGAGCTGAAATAAAAGCCCTTACCATATGCTACAGAAATAATGATTCTATGGCTTTCCTGTACGTTAAATGCATTTCATTTAACAAGTTTTACTTTTTTTCACCAAGAAATTTCAAAACACTTGCAAACATTAAACCTCCATTCATGTTTAAGTAAAAGGCATGGTTTTAGATTGGTTGGATTTTAGTTGTATCACCTACTTGCAAAAAATAAATTAGCAAAACTGAATGATATGACACAGGTGGCTAAAAATATGCCCATACAGTACAGAAACATTGTATTTCACATCTGAGTATCACCCATTCCCATTAACAGGATCAATTCATTTAACAGCAGCAGAAGCAATAGTTTGATGTTGTATTTCTATAATTAAGATGAGCAAAGACTAGGGAACTACAATTTTAAGCTAAAACCAGTATTACTCAAATTTAGACCCCTTACAGGCTTTGAAAAACCTACCTACACACACCTATGAAGTATCACGAGATCAGATTGTTCTTAAGTCATGTTAACTTCTTCCTACTGACAGTATTGATGTTGTTAAATGCAAAAGAGGTTTTGCAGGAACTCAAATACCTTTGTTCAAAAATAACCAGCTAGTAAATTTTTAGAGTTATTGGGAAAAATGCAATCTGTTTTAATTCTAGAGTTTGAAATGTATCCAACTGTTCTAGGAAAGAAACTGTAACACGTGCATGTTAAGCTGTTCTGTCCAGCCAGTACACTTGTGAAGTGTACAGGTGAAGTACACGTCAAGATGCTGTCGTAGCAAAGAAGGTAAATAATTTATTTCCTAATTGAAGGATCAAATTTGACATTTCAAAGAGCAGTCAGAAAAGATTAAAGTGCACCCATTTCTCACTCAGCTTTCTGATCTGCAAGTTTTATGTGATCATGTTTGTGGTCTCGTTGTCTCATCCAGCTCTTGTAAGAAATAGATTGCACCCATAAGAAAAAAAACTTGTTAGCTGCAACTCATCTATATTTGGTGCCCCTGATTCACACAGAAACTGAATGCTCAAGTGCTCTTCCACTTTTAATTTCCTAGGTATTATGACAGAAATATCACTTGTTTTTTTTCCCACTGTATACAATGAGAATGAACTTCTGTACAGCTGACTGCACAGCAGTCACAGAATAAACAAAGCTATCTTTGCATTACTCTCTCATGCTATCAACACACCCAGTTAACTATATCCCTTCTCCAAATCTACATAAACCACTGGATTGCAAGGATAATCCTTATTAAAAAGTTAGTCATCACATCTATGGAGAGTTTTAAACCGATGGCAGTAAATTAGACCACTCTGTTATAAATGCTCATCTATTCTACACCTTGCACCCACAATAACATTAAGACTTAGGCTGATTTGAATTATACCGATACCTTGAAAATAAATGCCTCATCTATAAAGCACCTCGCTAACTGCTCAATTGACAAGGCAAAAGACATCCACAAATAACATAATGTAAGAACGGAACTAAGCACAGACGTTAAGAAGGACACGAACAAAAACCTACAGTAAAGATGCATTAGCCAGCACATGTAAAATGTTATAGAAATAAGTTGCATACCTTGGCATCCCAGTCTTTATTAAGATAATATATACATGTAACACATCTTCCATCTCCGTTTGGGTTATCAACATGGCGCACATATCCTGTTCCATTGCCTGGATAACAAGCCACCATAGCCTAGAGTCAAGGAAGCAAAAGTGTTAATTACTTTTTCTGTGTTGGGGGAAAAGTCTATATTTTATCTGTATTGGCTCCTACATAATCCATACATAAGCAACACAAAATTTAGATTAAAAATATTTTACCGCTGTTTCTAATGCAGTTTTCTTTGTAGTTAAGAATAGCTTTTGAACACGAGCAGATGTCTACAACAAAGGCGTGAAACACATTGTGAGGAACACTGTTAAGGTATTGGAGGTGAGGTTCCTCCCATGTTGCTCAGACTTCCCTCCCTTGACTGAGATATAGGAGAGGGAAAACATCTTGTTTATAATTCAGTAGCACACACTTCTTCTTGTGATAGAGTAGTAGTCCTCCAGACTCAAATTCACAGTTATCCTTTTCATGTTTTTTTTTTTTTCTTTTTTTCTTGTTTTCAATATAAAGAGTTCATCCTCAAAAAGTAGTGTCAAACTTTATTGTAGGAGACTTGTTAGACAACACAATTAGCCCATCTTACTCAATCACTCCAAGTGCATTCTTTGGCTTGTCTTTGTCCTGTACATAGGAGGTCTTTGAACCTTTGTTGGAACAAGTCTACATGTACTACAAAAACATATTTTTAAGTCAAGTGAGAAATTAAAAATAGACACTGAGCAGTAATATCCAATAACATTGGAACATCAAACCATTTTCAGTACAGTAGTATATTTAACTTCCTATACTGCACTTATCCAAGGCAATTGAAAGATCCCTGGAAGGTGGTTTATTTTGTTAGGACTGGGACACACAGATGTGCATGTGCAACAAACTGGCCATCTTGCTCACTCATGGTCTGATTAGCTTGATTAGCTGCCACTTCATGAGCATGGCCAGTTGCCATCTCATCTCTCAGTTGCCATAGCACATCTGCACATCTTTATAAATTTCCTGGAAAAAGTAATCATTTCAGGCTTTTGAAAGAGATCAGAACAAAGTTTTCCAAGCCAAGTTAATGTATTATTATTCATGTTATTTCAGTGCCACAATACCCAAATGTCTACAGAGACAATGCAACTTCTGCAAAAAGTCGTAACATAAATTTCAGAGAAACGCAAAAAAAAAAAAAAAAAGTGGGTTTCTATCAACAATTCAATAAACTACAAACCTCAACGAATGTTTGCTGCCAAAAAAACAATTTAGCACAATCATTACAGTACAAATTTAGCCTGGTTTCCTTAGAATTTGAAGTCAGACCCCCAGATGTTCAAAATTCAGCCACATTACTCTTGTGTAAAATATCAAAAATAAGTTTCCTGTTAGAATGTTAACTGTGAAAATGTAACACTCCAGATTAAAATAATTTCATATAAACTGCTTCTGTGCGTTTTTTGCTTCTTTATACTGATTTACTTTTTTTCCTTTTTTAAAAATTGTAATAAAGTGAAGCTTTCCACAGTTTCCAATACTTGCAAGAAACTTCTTTGAGCAGGCTGAGAAATAGTTTAAAGTACTTGTGTTTCAATCAGGAAAATATCTCTATATGATAAGCAAGTAGAATGTATTTTGCTATAGCAGTAAACCTTTATAAACTTTATTTCCAAATACACTCTAGCAAGGGAAGAAGCAGTTTTTTACTAAATCCTTCTAGGATCTCTGAGAACATGTTTTTTTCTAAGGAATAGCGTAGTGGCTATAAATAACAGTAAAAAAAATAGGCCAAACTATTCACGTGAAATGGAACTAACTACCCTGATTGGGCCTTGCACAAAAATTACTCAAAAGTATAAAATTGAAATATACTTGTAATTTCAAGATTAGGCATTTCAGCTTCCAAGTCCTTTTACTGTAATCATAGCACAGCCATCATTACAGGTCTCCCATTATGTAAACATATTACATATATCAAATAATGTGACCTAATATTTGGCAAAGCTATTACTTATCAGTTTTGCAGGAAGATAAACCCACAAAAATCAAAACACTGAGTTAAAGATACCAAATAATGTAGTAAGGGTTCTGTAATTTCCTTTCTTAGGGAGAAAAAAGGAAGAAAACAAAAGTGAAGCTGGCCTGGAAGAGGAAGATATTTGGTTTCCACTGTAAGCCAAACCTCTTGAAGAAAGGCCCATGTACCACAGAGTCTGTGCCGGGCTCCCATGGCACGTATGCAGTGCTGAACACAGATCCTGAGTTTTGCTGGATCTAAGCCTGTACCAGCATTCCTCATAATGTGAAAACTTAAATTTAAAAGTTCTGCTGTGAAGTACCATGAAAGTTACAAACTGACATTCACTACTCCTCAGCACCCATGTGAAACAGCTGCTACAACTCCTTCATAATGAGGAAAAGATTGAGGCCAAGCAGCCACAGCAACTTCAACTTTCACTGAAATCACGAGTTAGATATGAAAACATCTCCAGGCATGTAAGCGACCTCAATATCTGTCCGTGCGTTAAAAGACCCTACAGTTACAAGTTTAGGAAGCACTTTTCCCAGGTCACCCTAGCTGACACCGTATTTTTTCCAAAGGGCACAATTGTCTGCCTTCTGTTTCTCAATAAAGTTAATTTTGCAGTTAGTTGAGCATAAATTTGCATCCTGTTTTATCATCTTCTTTCCAAGGAAGGCACTGTTTTCTTCACTTAAGGGAAGTCCCCACCTGCATACCCCCAAGCTGAGCTCTGCCCAGTAAAGCAAAAGAGACTTTTAACCTCAAACCTGCTGAAGGCAGAGGACTAACAGCTCTTTTCGGAAAGTCTGGGGCAGTGTCAGCTGCTGTCAGCTTAACATCAAGATCAGCCACAAAGACAGGTGTTAGAAACGTTTCTTACCATTTGAGTCTACAATACAGTCACTGGAAGGAAAAAAAAAAAAAAAAAAAAAAGATCACTTGTTTTTGACTTTGGAGCCTGAAACTTCGGCTATCGTTAACAGCAAGAGAGGAGAAGCAGTGTTGCTGAGATAAGTTAACTATATGCGTTTGTTATAACATTAACAATGACTCAGCCTTTAGCCAGAAATTGGAAAGCAAACAACTTTGCACATCAGCCAGTGCAGCACAGTATACATGGCGTTCTCCAGCTAGTGCAGCAACTGCCTTTCCCCAGTTGAACTGTGATAAGAGAAGCTACAAACTTAACAATTTGCAGGACACGAGAAATACACTGCTTTGAGAAACAATGCAAATTGAGCTTGTGTCAAACTGTCACGGACTAAAAGATTAGTCACGTTTCTGTTCTGTGGGAAAGGACAAAAAAGTTACCCGTGTAAATAATGATATATTTTTTCAAAACCACTTTACAGTACACATAAGCGTGCAAATATGTATGGCAGGCAGGGAGAAAATTTCGGTTTTGTGGCTTTTTTTTTTTTTTTTTAAAAAAAACTTTGTTAATGGCAGCCAAAAGAAACAGGCATCTGAGACCAGAATGTCCAAAATTCTTTAACATTTTAGACTATGAACAATACAGTTTTTAGCTCTCTGAAACAAAGCTACCTGTCTCATCTGTTCTGCCATAAAAGTAACAAGCATATTCATCTCAAGACATTACTTCATTTTTTTGTTCTTCTCAGGCATTACAGCTTTTAATCGTTCAGCAATCTTAACTTCTGCACAGAATGTATTTAAGTCACACACTGGATTTGTTCACCCTCTGCAAAACAATTCCAGTGTTAACCTTCTTTAATCCAGCAGCAGCATTCCCTCTGCCCAAGCACTCATGCCTAGCACACGAGCGCTGTCCTAAGATACCCTCTGGAATTCATGAGTAATTGAAGAAGTATGAAAGCGCCCTAGCTGCTCTGCAATCAGCACAACTTGGGTCTGTCAAACGAAATTAATCACACACTTAAGCAGCTGCTGATCGCTCATTCACACACGTTCTGTTTCCAACTGTTCAGCTCTGGAAAATTAACTTTAGGTTTTTACCCCAAACAAGCAACACTAAGTTGTTACCAGAAGAATTAATTGAAACCACATTTTTTTTTTTTAAATTATTTTTTTGCAAAGCATCTTCATCCTTAGTGTGTCAACTCTTATTGTAATTAGGGATTAAATGAAGGTAACGGAAGGAGTAACCCATACTTCATACGGTTTTCGTTCACTACATAAAGAGACATCAGCTAAGACACCCAACCCTGGCAGGCACAGCACATCAATTCAGCAGAGTTGTGATGAAAAAAAATGAAAGAAATGTGAAATTGAGTTCAAGGGGAAGTGGTCTCAACCACCTTCACAAAGAAGAATGAAAGCCTAACCCATATACAAAGAAGGAAGAGCTGCAGGTAAACAGGCTGAAGCTTTTTCTCTTTCCTCTCCCACTCCACTCACAGCTGGATACTGACAGGTTTAGATACTTGCTATTCCTTCCTTCTTTTAAGGAACAGTATCAAATTCTTAGGAAAGGGAGGAAAATACCAGTTACATGACAACATAAAATTCTTCCAGGAAAACAAACAAAAACAACAACAAAAAATAACCCACAATAAAATGGAGAGAGGATGTGTGTTATGTCACATTAATTTATTAATATAAAATAACTTTATTGTTTAGCTCAGATGAAAGAAAGCTGCATCAGTCAAGGAGATGTCACTTTTGCTGTTTGCTGGAGGAACTGCAAATCCCAGTGAGCAAAACAAGATGTCTAAATGCAAGACCGATGACTTCCTAGCAAAATTTATCAGATGCTCTCACAAAGACTTCACTGGAAATCCTTGGCATGGGTAATTTGACAGATTATTCGAAGAAAAAAAAATACACCACTGGAATGAAGAACTGAAGTAAAGAATAAAACACCTGACTTGTCCCTTTGTGGTCGATCTAATGCATCTCTAGTTCAAGTATGTGTTCATCCCAGACAAGCAGCAGTCCCAAAGAACGACATTTCAGTTTGAGCACTCCGTCAGTCTGAGATTTTTCACAAGGTGTACAAAATAACAACTGACTGAAAGAAAAAAGACAGCATTGGTACTACCTAGTGTGAGCACAGTCAAAATTACCGTTTTAGCATACTAATGTGGTACAAATTGGCTTGAATTCATGTCTTCTACTGCAGGTTCTTCACAATCAGAGATGGAAGCTTTCAACAAAGACAATATCAACTGGAGAGAAACTCCTACCAGTTCTACCCAAAACAGAGGAAGTCAAAAGTGGTAAAATAAACGTTTTGGGTCACAGCTAATCCAAGTATTTCAATACTGACTTTCATCCAAGTAAGACTTTATGCTGACATACTCCATGTATAGCAAGTACTCCTGGCAACCAAGGCCAGAGCACCAGGTGTTTACAGCAGTCAGAACTGTGAAACTAGAAAAGCCGGAGAGAAATATCAACATTGGCAAAGACTCCCTCAGTAAAGATCTACATCTTTCAATCAATGTCAACCAAAGAACCTAAAAGAATAAAGCAATCTTACTTGTTATGGGCTTAAAAATTAAATAATGGTGGTTCACATATCCACAGGTGAGAATGGGAATCTCTAAATTTGAGTTAGAATCTAACAAAAAAAAGAGACTCACCCACTGCAGCAGCTTTGAAGCCCTCACTGCCTAAACCACCAGCTATCTGGATACTGTTCTGGCAAGTGCAGAGCAAGCTGCTCTTCTAGGAAAAACCAACTGAGGGTAAGGATGAGAAGCAGGGGTCACCCCAGGCCACCGGGACGGCTCTCGGGTGGCTACAGAAGGCGGCGGCAGCAGCAGCAGTTTTATCAGGAAAGCACGCTTGGCAAAGCAGCCAGCCCTTCAGCTGGCACACCGTAAGCAAACTGAACGGAGAACAAAGTTGAAAAACAAACTCAGATAGGTGGGGAGAAAAGGAAAACAAGAGCTGAAATAGCTTCTTGCTCTATAAATAGAGTCAAGCACACAGCTATGTGGGAGGTTTATATTTTCCGTGAACTTCCAGGCAGTCCAGAAAGTAATGGCAAGCTGACCTGTCTCACCCTTCCCCAGGCCTCTTTCAGTGCAACGCCCACTGCAAGCTTTCTAGCTGCTCTGACAGAAGCATACTTGTAAGTAACTTTGGCACAACAGCTAAGTGATTTTACCACTTCACTTATTTCTTGCTTTCTAGTCATATTACAAAGACACACGAGGAATCATATGATTTCTCAGCTCAGAGAAAGCTTTGCCCAGTTGCAGTATGTCTCTTCAGCAGCAGACTCCTCAGTTTCTCCTCAAGTTAACTCACTGCTTTACTCATTAAAACTGCCTTCAGTTTTAAGTGACAATTACAGACTTAAAACACCCACTTCACCCATCCTAATAAACTGACAGAAATCAGCAAGTAGAAATGTTCATGCTGGTTAACTGGCCGTGTTCAACCCCCCCACATCTACTCTGAATTTACACCAAACGCCTTCAATGTAACCAAGATGCTGCTCAGCAAACAAGCTCAGGCATCCTTTGGGGTAGCTTCATGAAGATTGGTGGTACCTCCTCTTCCCCATTCAATTCAAATTGCACAGAAAGACCACACAAAGCTGATTTCCATTTCCATGATATCTTCCCTTTCATTCATGCCTGTATATAGGTTCTAGGAAACTTTCATAGGCTCTTAAACTGATGAATAAATTTCCATACAAATTTGTATAACTCAGCATTTCTTCCAAACGGCACAGGAAAAACTGACGCTGCTCCGGAATCAACTGTTAAGGCAGGATGAGCTCCCACTTTAATAAATAAATCTAAAATAAATTAAAAAAAAAAAAAACATACCTAGGAAAGAGAAGCTCCCTTAAAACAATCAAACAGGAGCCATTAACCTTGCGGAGATCTTGAAGGTGCTTGGGAGCTTGGACAGAGAGCACTTGGACGGAGCCCTGAGGAAACCAGGGCAATCAGAGAAACATATCTCCAAAGGCAAACCGATAAGCAACTGAAACCCACGTTATAGACAGAAATAACAGGAAGACCTAAAATACGCTTCCTACCTCCCAGACAAGAATTGTAATGTTTTACAGCCGCCAACTAGTCTACTACTTAACTGAGATAACAGCATTTAAACATTAACAAGGTTCTCTCTGCTCTCACACACCTGAGCTTGTAAAGTTACTAGTCTCAGATCTCCAAATGCAAAGAGAAGAGATCACCAAACCAGCTTACAAGCTTCAGTGGAAAAAATATAGATGTTATCTTCCTTAATAGTTAACACACTGGCATTTTCCAGGCTGCTAGCCAAATTAGGTAAGACTTGCATTTTCTCAAAATAATGCCAGTTTAACCAAAAGGCATTGCTTTAAAACCAAGTCAGTGAAATGAGTGTAAATACCCTTGCAGTCCTTCAATCTGATTAAGATCTGGCTTCCATTAGCTTAATCTAACTCCTTATAAGAAAAATAAAACTGGGTTCAAATTTATTTAAGAAAGTCTACTAATAATTGTGCATTGACTTAAACAGGATTTAAAAAAAAATGTTTACCTCATGCAACTCTGAACATAAACAATGTCTTCAAGCTTAGAATGCCCATATCCCTTCAAAAAAATTACACCTGAGTTGTTATTTACTGATGTGCTTCAAAGCACTAGTAGTTTCCTTGATGTTCAACATACACATTCTGAGTTTTAATACTAGTCTACTATAAACTTAAAATACAACAACCTAGAACAGACAAAGAAAAACTAATTGAAGCTTCCAAAGAAGGCAGACAAAAATTGCTCTCACCAAGGGCAGAACGTTCTCTTTAAAATCCTAGGCTCAAACACAAAATTCTACTTTGCAGCTGAGAAAGGTGTTTAAAACATACTCTGAATGGTAGTAGCCTAAATTTCTCTACAATCTGGTTAAATAAGTTGACCAACAGACTTCAGATTCAAACTGCTGGTGAAAAATGTAAAATGTGTTTCTTCAGTTGGCTGGCCTCCATGGATAACTCTCCATTCTCTCCAAGAGAAGCAGACTAGTGAGTCAGTGTTTTGGCGCTATGTAAAAATTTGACAGAGAAGTAAGTCAATCAACACAAATGTTAAGAGTCTGCTTTTAATTTAACATCATAATTGCTTTGAAAAGAATAATACCATCAAACAAACAAAAAAAAAACTTTTGAAACCACTTTTTTCCAAGAAAAGGCAGAACGTTCTGCTCTTGCATGACTCCAGTCAACTTAATTCATCACTAACCATTCAGAAAAAGTGCAGAAAAGCAGCATCTTTATGAACTAAAAATAACACAACACTAAAACCAATTATGATAGCGCACTAAAATAATAAGAGGTTGTCTCATTCAACTGCATCACTTAAAATATAGTCTTACAGTGTTTTGTGCAGACCACATTTTCAGATCTAACCACATGACACCAGCAGACACAGTGATGACTTCATGTCTTACTTGAAACTATTAATTTGTTTCCTCTTTAAGGAGCAAAATAACCATGAAACAGAAACTCAACTTGTATGAAAGATTTATTTATATATGTTGATGAAAAATGATTTTAAAAATATTTTTCAGTGATACTTGCAAGGATCCATATGGTATTCAGCAACACCCACAGCACCCCAACTTGACACAGTACACTAAAGCATTCACTTCTACCCTTAAGAGTTCAGACTTATTATTATAAATTAACAAAAGAAAACAAAATGAAACAAAATAGCTATGCAGTGAAATGCTAATAGACAAAGTGCTGCTTTAATTTGTATTAACCTTTAATAGAAGCCTTACTGAGGTTTACAGCCAAATAACAACAAACAGCCCGTAATGTGTTCTCAAACCACATACAACTGAAACCCAAGAAATGCTGACTCTGTCCATACATGGTTTTTATGGGCTTTCACACACAAACTGTCTTTATCCAAGCTCTTCTTTACAGTCCCAGCATCACAGTGTAACAGGGCCTCTCTCACAACTGGTATAAACAATACTTGGGGTTTTTTGGTTTTAACCAGATGACCCAGTGTATGCAGCTCAAACATAAGCAGGCATCATACAGATCCATTTGTGCTCAACTCCCACTAGTGCCGGTGGAGAGTCTTGAGAAATAGCCATGGCCAAACAGAATTAAAGGCTGATCACAAATGCCACAAGCAAGACTTCTGATGTTGACACACAAGTCATTATTTCATCTTCAAGAAGCGCTCTGCGGTAGTAAATCCAGGCCTGACTACCTGAGAGATGATTTCCACATGAGAAATCAAAACAAAAGGCAGAAACACACCAGCCACAGACACCAAGACACGCAACTTGTTTTTCAATGCCAGTTTCAGACATGGAGCCAAATGCCACAAGCCACACCTGAGCAGGCAGCGCCAGGCCCACCAGGCCTCGTATTCATTCACGGCGTTTGCTTGCTGCCCTACCACCAAGTCCACACAAGCGTGTGTTGTGATGGGGAAGTTAGGCAGGCACAATGCAACTCCCGGACAAGACTGTCTCAGGAATGTGATTTATTTGCTTTACGAGTACGTGTCCATGTGCACATGAGAAAGATCTGAATGTACCAAGCACTGACTCCAGGCAGCCAGAAAAACTTGAGAGAATTGCCTGCCCTGGCCTGGTTGATACAAAAGCCCCACCATTTCCTTAAACTCCAATTCAGCTGACTCTACAGTAAATTTAAGTTCACAGCAACAATAACATCTCTAGTTTAGGAACTGGTGCTGCTTTAACAGGATTTCCCAGTCCCCCTGAAAGTCATCTCCCCAGCCGCACCAACCACTTCTGCCCCAAGAGAGCAAACAAGCAGCGATGTGGAAAAACACATCACCCTCGTGTCTTGGGAGAAATAAAATATGTTGTATTGCCCACTAGCCATTGATTAAAAGGAACCCATCTAGCTTGTTCTTTGTCCTTTTATAGATAGCATTATGAGACTGCTAGGAAAAAAAAAAAAAAAAAAGGTTAAAAAAATGACTACTTTCCTCCTTCTCGCTGTAATGGTAATAAGATTTTATATCATCATCAAAATGAAATATTTGCCCTTCCTAAAAGGCAAGCAGACTCCTCCACAGGAGTCGGTGTGTAAACAACAACTAAAAAAACCCCTGCTGATTCTGTCAAGATTCTCGTCCATCTCCATTGCTCTGACTGGATCTCTACAAGCACCGTGGGCAGAAGCAGGGTACTAACCTCAAACTCAAACTGCATTTTCCACTCTAATACTCAGAAGGTAGCCGAACTGAAACTCTGCATGAATGACAATGTAATAAGTAAAGCTATGGTGTACAAAATCCAAACAGGAACAACAAAAAGCCTCCATAAAACAAGTTATCACTGAGATTTTTTTTCCCCATTTTCAAGGTATTCAGAAGAACCCAGAACCAGAAACTCTCTCCCTTTCTGCCCCATATTGCCATACAAAATGTTAGAAAAGCTAATACCTGGCTGAGTTAGCATGTAGCCACTGCTTACTTTACACTTCTTAAAAGCACTGCATTTACTAAAAAAAGGGAAATACACTGTTCCAAGTTGCACCCAGAAATGATGGATTTCAAGACAGAACATACACCTCTGTCCTTTCAGGATGTGTGCTTCTCCAGAAAGGTTTTTGTGTATGTCACAAAAAATCAAACGAGTAATACTTTTTTGGTAAACCAAGTGCAAGTTACGGTTTTACAATACCCTGTACTTGCTGGGAAAGATTGCAGGGACCAGCAATAATAGCCTAGGTCAGAGGTATCATGTTAGCCCACCAGAACTGATCTGTAAGATGCATTTATGCAACCTACATGCAAGATCTGCAAAGCACAAGTTGTATTTTTCAAAGCCTGTTCCCAACTTTAAGTTGTAACCAAGAAAAGAAATTAAAGCTGTATTTAAGAATATAAATCTGGAAACATCCTGAAATAACTCACAAAATCCCCGTCATCTTAAGCAGCAGCAGTGGAAATTACTGCTATAAAGATGTACAGTGAGGCAAAAAGATGAAGAAAGAGCTACCAGAAGTAACAGCAGCACTGCCACAAGCATTACCAGAAGGGTAAAAATAATGCTGAGTACCACAAGAGCTAAGGAACAAGTGAAACAACAATCAGTTCTGCAGAATGCTAGATTCCAGGTTTCTATACAAGAAACACATTTCCTGTCCAAGTCAGCAGGCAACCAACAGAGATTTCTGGGTTGGCAGAAGTGAACCTTTCAGCCACAGACCGTATTTTACAAGGAAATTTCTCCATCATTACTGAAAACAAGCAACAGCTCTTTTAAAATGTGCACCTATTATTTTATACCACTGGTGATTAATAGTTTCTGAGTAGGAGAAAACATTTCAGGAAATTTCCTGTGGACAGCCAGGTGATTTACTAACTTTGGTAACATGCAGTGATGGCCCCATATTTTTATAACAATGGTAAGGTAATATGGCTCTAATACTTCAGTAATACTTCACTTTGCATCCTCTTTATGTCTTCGTTTGATCCAGGGTATACAACCAAAGAAAAGCAAAAGCAATTTTGAAACTAGAGCATGACTGAAAGGAAAGACAGGGAGGAGAAGGAAGAGCAGGGCAAGAACTCGTGGAACGCAGTGGCGCTTGCCAAACATGCGCTGCGATAACGAAGGGGAGCAACTTCCAAAGCACGGGGTTTAATTGTGACTGCCCTGCTACTAACCCCATAAAATCGAGTTGCAAGCACTAACAACTGAGATACCCCAGAAAGCCTCAGCTGTAATTGCTTCTCCGTGTCCTCCAGCCCCTTAATCAACTGCACTACAACGCATCTTGGATACTGGAGGTTACTATTAACACACAGAAATGCAATGGAAAAAAAAAGAAAAAAAAGCCACCACATGCACAGCACACTACTGTCATGCTCATATCCACCCACTGTATGCAGAAGGCTGTTCATGTAATCTGTCTCCCAGACAAAATGTTTGCACAGAGTGGCTTTGCAGAAAGCTAACTAGAAACAAAAAAATCAATTCAAGTGGCAGGTGCTGTAACAGCAGATAACTGCAGTGTTCCTAACAAAACTCTTCCACCATTAGTTTTAGCTGAAACTGACTTACTTAGTGTTCTAAATAATTAATTAGCTTTTGCCGGAGGCTGGGTACACACAGAACTGCTGTATGTAAAGACTGAACTAACACTGAATTACAAATTCTTCAGGAAAGCCATTGCTTCTGTATGGTAAAATAAGCAAAATGGGATTCAGGCCTATAGGCAGTAATATATAGCAATGCTAACTGGTTACTAAAAAACATTTTAAAACTAAATTCTCAAATAGGACAGCAGAGCTTGGGATGCCATGTGAAAATGACACAGCCCAGGATGCTGACCAGGAGCCAGCAGCAGCCATGGCAGCGGGGAAGGACAGCATTGTATTTTGTTCCCAGAATCAGCAAGCAATGCTACGCAGTTACCAGAAAGACTGCTAAAAGTTGCTCTAGAAAACAAGAATTTTCTTCCTCTGTAAAGACAACCTCAATTTAGGGTTCCAAAGCCAAGATAACCCTTTCCTGGAAATCAAGGAGACTGGAGGGTGGGGAAGGAAGTATAAGATTTTTTCAAGGGGGAAAATCTCACAGGGACTGCATCTTCCTATCACCGGCCAATTCTGTTCCCTGCTGAGTCCCTGAAGAATTCCATCACTTCCTCTGGAAAGCTGTACCGAAACGGAGAAAAAATGTCTTTCGGATTTTTCACTCCCTCAAAGGCTATTTTTTCTCTGGCGTTTTTACCATGCAGCTATTACTAATTGAACTGTAGGAGCTGAAGTCTTAATGCTGAGGAAGGGCCGTGTGTTACTAGCATTGTCTTTCTGTGGGTGTATCTTCAAAGTAGCAGGATGTGTGTTTAGAAAAAGACACAGTAAAAAGTAAAACTCAGAAACAGCACATCTGCAACATTCCTGTGGAGATGGGGTAAGATGAAACTGGAAATAAAGCTGGTTGATTGTATCTTCATCTACAGTTATTGACCTGCAGAAGTGCATTTATTTCCCAAGTTTGCAAGGCTCCTTATAAAATTATAGGTCTATATGGGTAAAAAAAACCAACCAACCAAACAACAACAAGAAATCCACCTTAACTCATTAATACCAGCATAACTTACAATACAGTTTTGGCCTAACCTTTGGCTCATGAGAAATTACCACTCCTGTTTTCTATTTTCTCTGAGGAAAATGACAAAGTCAGGACTCCAGTCTAGGAACTCCTGTGTTGTTCTTGAGTCTGTGCCAAGTATTAGGAGGCCTCAGGGAGTCACTACTTGTCATTTTCCCCAAGCTATAATGGAGACTTACTCAAGGCATTAGCTTTAATGCAAAAATTATAAAATTTCAGATATAAAGCACTTTAAGTATGGCCCCTATTCCCAAGACATTCCAAAATACTGGAACAGGTAAATGAAAATAGCAATAACACAGTAAATTGCAGTAGCAATTTCATCAGAGCAAACTAACCTCTGTCGAGTGAAAAAAATGACAGCTGACATCAGGATCCCTAAGGGGTCTGTACTTCTCACATGACCTGGGAAGAGGGGGGCGAGTGGCAGGCTGACAGTGTTCACACGCAATAGAGAAGTACATCGCAGAATCCTTTCTAACACCAACTGCAGAAAGGTGCACAGAATAGACTGATGCCAAGCACCAGGATGACAAAATGGCAGGTAAATTCAGTAAAGAGAAAGTGCAAAGGAATGCCTCCAGGAGGGAAAAAAAAAAAGGCCTTATACACAGTGCTATCTTGTAAACTGGACACTTTAGAAAAGACTGTAGTAAATATGGGCAAAATATAACCTCAGCACAGCAGCAGAGGCAACTAGTGTCACAAAACAGAATACATTATTATGCTACTATGCAAATTCATGATTTATTTGTACATTAACGATGCAATCCTGGTTGCCTTCCCTTAAAGGGGGATTAGCAGAACCGGAAAAGCTGCATAAAAGGGCAATACTACATAAAAGCTACTACATAAAAGGGCAATGAGACTGCACGAGGTAGTACCCAACTGAAAAAAAAAAAAAAAAAAAAAAAAAAAAAAACTAAAAAGACTATGATTCTTCAGTTTAGGAGGGAAAAAGTGTCAGCTGAAAAATGTATGAAAGCAAGTGTCAGACTTCTTAAAACCATGAAAGATAAAACTACTGGGAAATGAGTTCTCACAATAAAGGATCTCTAGGACATTGAAATCATCAGGCTGTAGGCTTTAAACAAAAGGAAGTTCCTTCCCCATCTAATCAAACGGTGGGACTCATTGTTACAGGATGTCGCAGAGGCCAAAAGTACAAATGGCTCTTAAAACAAGATTACATAAATTTATAGCAAGTATGTCCATCCATCTGTGCGCACTAAGAGCAGTGGTCCAGATGCAACCTCTGGCTCAGAAAGTTCCTGAATTGCTGGAAACTGGATATATGTTGGAGCATCGTTTTGTCAGTATATTGAAGTGTTATGTACACACTGAGTAATTACAACAAATGCATAATGGTACGACGAGTTCACATACTTATGTGAAAAGGATAAGGAAGAACACGAGAAGTTAAGTCACTAGAACTTGAAACAAGATCACTCAGCCTGCAAGATGGGCTAAGATCTGAGCAGAAGGGATTGCCAGCATTTGAACACTAACAACGGCTGTTTTTAACCACTTCATAGGAAATTTTGTAGCTTCAGCCTACAGCTCAGGGATGGCCTAGCATCTACTGTACATAAACAGTTCCTTCAGATGAGCACAACTCCATCTGGCTTCAATTTACAGATAGAGATAGGGCATGGATGGTCGAGTGGCACCTCACGAGAGGCACGCAGCTCTTATCTCCCCAGTGCAGTCCTTGTGGAGGACAGCTGGCAGGGTGTCTGCAACTGCTGAACACCCAGCAGAGCCCAGGAACTGAGCACAGTCTCATCCTCTGCACCTGGGCCGGGCAGCCCCGCTCTCAGCACCTGCTCCTTCCTCACCCATTCACCAGCCAGGGGCTCCATCCTGGCTGCCCAGGGCCTTGAGGGGATCATGGGCAGCAGCAGCATGTGTGGGGAATACAGGAGGACAAAAAATGGCTAGAAGTTACGAGGGGGAAGGGTGGAGGACCAGAGCTTACAGCAGTATGGCAAAACACACGAGCCTGACTCCTGTCAGTGCAGGGGCTCCCTATGCACGCTTCTGCAAAACTGCTTTCTATGTAAAGTGGGTGCCCCTTTCCTTAGGATAACTAAAAGATAGTGAAAAAGACTTCGTCTACATGTTTGTTACAAATTTACTGCACAAAATAAAGATAAGTAAAAATATGGGAAATAGTAAAGCCCTTTTTGATAATTAGTGGCTATGAAGCAGTGTTAACACAGAGAAAACCACGAAGCAGCAGCAGTAGAGACTACAGCACAAGTGACCACCTCCATAACTAAAAGGATCCAAGTCAGGAATATTTCAGACTGTTACATTACTTAGACATCCAACAACTTGCTTTAAGAAGCAAATGACAGCAGAAAGACAGACTTCTGGACACTTCACTCCAGCAGAGATGCAGTAGGTAAGACTTCCAACTGGCTGTGCAATCGCTGGAAGAAAACTACTCTGACAGACCAAAAATTGGCTTGCTGAGGCTGGCAGGCATCTCCGGAGATGGCCTGGTCCAGCCCCGGCTCAGAGCAGGGTCACCGGGGCAGGTTGCCGTGGGTTTTGAAGACCTCCAAGGAGAGAGACTCCACAACCTCTCTGGAAGCTCGTTTCTTTGTTGGATCACCCTCCCAGCAAAAGTGTTTCTTGTGTTTAACCATGATTTCTTGCATGCCACTGTGTGCCCTTTTCCTCTTGCCCTATCACTGGGTGCAGCTGGCTCCATCTTCTGTACTGGCCACCTCAGGTACCTATACACACTGATTTGGTCCCCCCGAGACTTCCCTTCACCCCAGCTCTCTCAGCCTCTCCCTGTATGACCTGAAAAAGCAAATCCACTATTAGTACTTTTGACTGGATGAAAGAGTCAAAAATACGGTTAGTCCCAAAAGAGGCAAGATTAGCCAACATCTATTTCACGGGACATCGTATCATATGGTGTGCCTGCTGAAACTGAACCAGTTTGAGATGCCCTTATCAACTGGCCACAGTTTCCTTTCTCACAGTGGCAAGGCTGCATGCCAGCTGCTCGAACAACAATGCAGCAACCAACAGCAACTAGGAGGGCCTGACGCCTTCAGCTGAGCGCCGACTGAGCGCTCCTCACACACGGCAGAAGCTGTTCACATAGGCTGGTGTCCACGGCAAAAGTTCGTTGAGCAGATGTCTGAACAGGACAGAAAACAGCAACAGGAAAAGTACGTTATTAGTCAACTAAAAACTGCTGTGATATCCTTTCATGTGCTACATCACTTTGTCTTTTCTACAGTGCATAGCTGCAGAGAAGTTTAATATATGAGGATTTCTGCCTCAAACTCAGTATAGACCAAGGTTTTGATCTACAGCAATTTAAAGTCCACATTATCATATCAGTCAGGTTATTCTATTATTATAATTTTTTAGTTTAATTGCACTAGTAACTTCAGGACAGTTCTAGCTACCTATCTGCTCCTTTCTGAATGATGCAAGCACGAAGATAACAGACCCTAGCACACCAAAAGGTCAGCAAGTCACAGGAAGAGTATGCCCAACAGAGAAGACTCCATCCTCTGACACTTCACCAAGAATTTTGGGCTACCAACAAAATGATGTGAATTGACAATACAAGCTCTTCCTGTAAAGATTTTAAATATATTCAATCTGAAAAGAAAAACAAACAAACAACAAGAACAACGACGACAAACAGTGAATACATTAAAAAAATAATCAAACCTTCACCTGGTTCATTGCATCTTAAAACCTCATATAGTCATCTGACAATCACATCACCAATTCCTCCACCCTGTTACCACCAAAACAGAGACTGGCTTCCTGAACTCCCTCACTGCATTCACCTCTGTATTCTTTTCAACATGATGCCTGGTTTTGCTGCAATAAGGCAAGGCAGTTCCAAGGTCACTCAGTGCACTGGGGCCTCATGGCACCATCGCCTCAAAATACTAAGTAATCCGCAGTGTTCAGAAGGTCTTCATGGTCAAACTATGTGTTCCAAGATGGTCTGACACTAAATTAATGTGTAAAATTAATCATTGGGTGGAAAATTGCCTTTTTTTGTAAGGCCCTGTTAATTAGCATACAGGCATGGTGTTTGTGTGTATGTTAGGGCGCTGTGCACACAACACATACATCACTGCCCTACATTCACACACAATGACCATATAGACAGGCAGGCACTCACATTCCTACCCAATTCCTATTTATAACAATATACACGAACAAAAATACTCTTGAGTAATTTCAAGTTAAATACCAAAGAACAAGAAAGTCTTCAAGTGCAAGCAGCTGTTACGTGCACGAAAGCATTGCTCTATTTTTGACAGACGCTGTTCTGGAACAGCGAGTGAATTAGCTTTCAACCTGACGCGTACGACTGCAACTTACCAACCAGCTCTGGCACAAGCCTGCACTGAAAATGTGCTTGATCAGCTATGGCTAACCAATAACCTCTGGAAACAGTTTACAAGGACTTAAAGAGCTCCAAATGACTTTTGAAAAAGACCACAACAGTCAGCATTGGTATTTCTTATACCCTTCGGAAGGAGGAAGCCATGAGAGTGAAAGACAAAGAGGATATCATAAATAATGCTTACTCCATTTAGTAGTGGCTGGGAAGTCAAACCACCCTACTGCTCTGTTCAATAAAAACACTGCTTTCTTTATATGATTTCATTAGTACAGTGTGAAAAAAACATGCCAATGGTAAAAAAACAAACAAACAAACAAAAAACAACACTTAGATAAATAAATTCAGAATAAATTTATTTTAAAAAAATAATTACTTGCAGAGTCCTTAGATTATCGTCAGTCACTCCCTTACTGTACAATAAAATACAGTGGTACAAGAGACAGGGACCCCAGCAGCATCCCACTGAAGAACTAACCAACCAACCCAGTCAGACAATCCAAAAATCAGTTTTGAATCAAAAAATAAATCCTGACTTTGTAATAGATATCTCCAAGTGGCCTACGGAAAATTGATTTATCTAGTTTTTGGGTGAACAAGAAACTGATTGCTCCATACAGATTATCTGTTCCCCTTAATTAAACAAGTTCCTTTCTAATGCAGCAGAAAAGCCTTCCTCTGAGCTGTAAGGTTAACTGTAGCTTAATAAGCAGATGCAAGTATGTACATACATACATACTGACACTCAGTAGAGGGCAACAAGTAGCAAATTGCAACAGCAATCTAGCCTGTTCAAACCAAAAGCTGTCAGAGATTAACTGCAAAACACCGCAATTTAATCACAAACCTCATGAATGCAGGTAACCACCATGGAAGAGATTAATATGCTGCTGATTTATTTGCAGGAAACAGCTGGCAAACTATTCAGAAATTAAGCGTGAGCTAGAAAATGGAAAAACATCTCCCAGACACACAGTCAAGGTCACAGACGCAACTGACCAAGAAGTTTGAGGAGAGCTGCACTCCGACGGCCCCGCGACTTGGCAGGACACCGCTTTCAAAGAATTCCAGCCCCAGAGGCCGCTGGCAAGGGAAGGGAGCTCTTCCTCTTGAGCTGCAAAGCTGCGATGCAGAGCACTAGGTTTTGGGGTGGAACTGCCATGAGCTCCTTGCAGCTAGGACAGGCAGCATGGCACATCCAAGCAGCAACACTGTCAGAAAACCAGTGATGGCACTGGGAGGAACAAATGCCACGCACAGAAAGCACTGATGTGCCGAAACCTCAAGGCTACAGGTGCATCTCTGAAACAGCAACAACTCAAAATCTAACTGCAGCCACGCGGCCCCAGGCAGCTGCCAATGGAAGCGAAGCGCTCACAGCACAGGGGATGCCAGCCCAGCTCCGTCCCTAAACAGGGAAACCAGGACCTTCCTTGGTGATAATAAAACTCCAGGGTAAAGGAGAGGGGCAAGCGCTGAGCACAAGGAACCTACCTAGCAGGTTGGCTGGTTTTGAAGCTTTGTGTGTGTGTGTGTGTGTGTGTGTGGCAGAGATGGGGGGGATCACGTGGAGAAAATACTTTTCCTCGTGCAGGTTCCATGGGGTAGGCCAGCAAAGCTTTTGCATAAAACTGTCACAAGGAAGATGCCTGGAGGACAGAACAACACGTTTCTGCTGGCAAAAACAGCCTCATGCTGAGCATGGGAGAACAAAGAGAAGAAAGCTTAAGAAAGAAAAAAAAATTACATAGCAAGCAAAGATTTCTTAACTGTTATACAAACTCTCATAGGCAAACTTTGGGATAATCAGTCCCTAAGTGTTAAACTAAGGCTGTTGTTTGGCAAAACCTTTAAGCTGGCATAAATTTGCATTGCTGCTGAAAGAAAGTTTCACCATCTGCCAGTGCCCCATGCCAGCACAAACATCCGAACACTGCACCAGGAGCACTTCTTTTGCCAGTTTACTTTTTCAGATGGATCGGTTCCCCAAACCAGTTCACAGGATGGCCATGTAAATACTTGTACTGGCAAAGAAGAGTGACTGCTTCTCCGGCAGCACCAGCGCGAAGTATTCACTGGGTTACAGCCCAGTCACATCGGTACTGGAACGCTGGTAGGAGTCACAGGTAGCACTCCCCACCCTCAGACACATTATATTCGTGCCACACTTCACAGTTACAATCACCACAGGAAAATGTGCAGAGGGATTTTCTGTTATTTTTTGTTCCCAAGTGTGCCCATGTACGCACCTGTTCCCAGAGACCAATCTAATCTGCAGGGAAAACCGACCTGGTATCTTGGTGTTTCCACCTGTGCTACCAGCAGGCCACACGAGGAACAAAACTTGCCTCTCTTGCCTCTAACACAGCTGCCCCTCAGGAGCTAGGATATCTCTAATTTTCTTCAGTGTAAGAACTTCCCAGAGCCTCAGAAATGCCCATCTTTTAATTTTCACTGGCCATAGGCAAGCATCTTTTCTGGATACTCTGCTTCTCAATCAGAACACCATTTGTATTTAGAAATAACAGGCTGCTTCTGATCACTTGCTCATTTTAGGCCCCAGAACACCCCTACATGACTGGAAAACAAAACTGTACTCAGCTCAGAGCTCTACCCCAACAGGAATGTAAAATCTGTGGGCTGCCCTGAGTATCCATGAGTCACCACACAATCCTTTGCTGAAGAGCACACACGTCTAGAAAAAAATGCCATTGCCAACAAAAACACCGCCAGGAAAAATCCTTAAGCATAACTATCTGTAAAAATCTATCTGGTTTGAGCAATTCCAGCAAATACTGAGAGACTGCGAGAGACCTAGCTGTTCTTTCCTGCAACTCAGGGACAAATTCTAGCCCAGGCAAGCATGCACGATGAACCAGTTAGATCAGCAAGTTGTACTGCTCTTGCATTGAATTTATGTCTGGGTACAGAGTGATCTGTACTAATGGGCAAGCCATAGGCAAACCGAGGGGAAGCTCCTCTGCTTCACAGCTGCTCCTCAGGCTTAACCCCAGCTGCAGCTCTGGGCTCATGCAGGCAGCATCCGAGCCCCGTGCCCATCTCTGCCCTTGCTCCATGCTGTCAGCACTTTTTGGTACCGGCGTGGTTGCAGAGCTCAATCTCCACCTCTTCATCTGTCATCTTACTACTGCACAGACACCCACTGGGATATTCCGCAGAACAAGATCCAGTGGAAAGAGCATCCAGAAGTCTTGCTCGGGTTTCCTGGACACTGTTTTAAACAGCATCTGCAAAACTCAGTCTCCTTGTGCCTGCCCCCGTTCAGTGCTACACCAGCTGCTGGCAGCTTCAGCCATACCAGCTGATTACCTCTTCCCAGTTAAATTTCGATGTCCTTGGCAACATTAAGCCAGCATGTCTGTAGGAAAGCTGCTACACAAGCGTCCAGAGCAGAGAACCTCTTCTCTCCAGTTTCTAGAAAAACTAACTGCTGGATGTGAGAAATCCGCTCACTGTTAGAGGATTATTTTCTAAAGGAGCACTACGAACTCTGAAGGAAGCTAATTTAACAGGATGCAGTCAGACTAGTCTAAATCCAGAGCGCTCCGGGTCTTCAGAAAACACCAGGACATGCTAGCATGCAGCATCGTATTGAAAATTGATTAGTAGCCAGGAAATCACAAGCAGCAGTTACAATCGGGTGAGTTTATTTTGAGATTGGAGGTGAGGAGAGAGTAAGACAGAAGCAGTTGGGTAATTCAACAATTTCAATAAAAAGCACAGGTGCAGGTTTGCACCACATGCAGCCTATACAGCAAATTTTTAAGCCACTGGTGGCCAAGAAGCAGTGGGTGCCACTGGCCTACTGGTAGAGACAGGAGATAATTAAAATCAGGCTGTCTGAGTTGCAGCTCTTCTGCTTGGTTACAAATGGGTGGGAATGACACAAAGCCTAAAGGAATGTAACAGGGACTGTCAAACCATCTGTGTGTGCTCTCCTCTCAATAAAAGGCACAGGGTAGGGTTAGGAGACGTGGTGCTGGGGGGATCTGAAGCACGAACAGCTGATGGATCAGATGCTTGTTTATACGGTGATTATTGTGTCTCTGTCTGCAGCTACGATCTCCCACTATTACTGCAATACCAGTACAAGAAACAAGCTTCTGATTTATAAAAGGCTTGAAGTTTTAGATAATCAGCGGAGTTCACATCAGAGGAGACAGAAAAGTAGCAAAAAAAAACATAAAATCATGAAGCTTCCTCCCTCCTCAGCCTCTGCTTGGGACGGAGGAAAAACCTTCTCACCTGGGAGAGATTCAGGAGTACTTCACTCCCAGACTTTGGTGAGCAGGTTTATACCTCCAGTAGCTATCTAGGACAGGACAGGCAGGAAACAGAAATATGCACACATACAAGTGCGATAACTGATAAGAGAAAGGAAAGAGAGAGTTAATATTTTGGGAGAAGATGGAAGAAGTAAAACCAGTAATAACAGGAAGTGGGAGAAAGACAGTACAGCTCACGTATGCTGCTCTGTGCCATGTGCTGCTAGGAGAAAAAAAAAAGCCACACAATCTGGAAAGAAAGAGAATAGCAGAACAAAAGCAAGGAATGTAGTAAATCAGGCCTTCTGAGATGAGTAAGTAGTTAGCCATTGTGATATACCTGCAACTGCACTGTATACTCATGCCAAAAGTAGTTTATACCTATTGCTATGCAGATACCTTTCAGCCTGGAGAGTAATCTGCTGATGGTCCGGTCTAGGCTGAACCACATCCGTTGAAGCAGACCAATTTCAGGTAGCCTAGCTAGTCTAGAGAAAATCCCTAACAAGATGCTTTTAAACGTAAAATCTCAGATTTCTCACACTTAACCTTTCTTGGTGTCCTTTACCTTAAAGACTAGCACCGGAGAATGTGCATCAGTTTAAACTGAATTTCATTGAAACAAGTAGCTTTTCCCCCCACAGATGGTTTTACAGGCTAGGAGTGGAGGGTGTGTACTAAGACCTACTTCTTCTCCCGTCATAAACAACATATCTGTAATCAGTATAAGCAATGGCAAGTTCCAGGCCCTAATGCTCACAGGTACAGAAGTCGAGCCTTAGCTAACGGTGCAATTATAACCTACGTACCGTCTCTTGCATTTTATCCACAGCTGTTTTTCCCCACTGTCAAAAACAACCCATGACCAACAGCGTCACGAAAACCTTTGGCCAACAATCCATCCATTCCTGTGAACGTACCCAGCTGCCAGTTGAAGCTCGGAGAACAGAACTCTTTACAGGTTTATTTAGTTAACAAAAATGCTTTTGAATGCTCAGTCCAGAAAGAGGTTAGGAATTTCAGCACACTGTGGAGTGGATGTATTTATGAGTCATTCCTTCTGATAGGATATGCTTGTTTACAGAGCTTGAACTAGACCTGGTAAAGGCTAAAGGCTGAATAAAAGCTCCTGTGACTTCTAGGACGTAATGCCAACCCTGGCACAACATTCAAAAACAAAGCTAATTTGCTAAGACACTGCAGTGAACACTACAAAAATATTTTAAAAAGCAGGCTGCAAGTGGTTTTTTGTTTTGTTTCTGCTCGTTTTACATAAAAAGGTCTAATAAAATAATAACAAAAAAAAAGTTACTTTAAAAAAATGCATGCCCCCAATTGCACGAGGCACCCAACCGCAGAGGGTTCGCACCATGCTGCCCCCAGCCCCTGCTGCCCTAAATCCCTGTCTTTGGAGACAGCGGGGGGGG
>NC_048895.1:41705361-41925084 GCF_011077185.1 Oxyura jamaicensis | reverse complement strand
GGCCAGGCGGGGGGCGCGGTGCGGTGCGGTGCGGGGGGCGCCGCTCGCTGCCCGCCGGCCGCTCGCTGCCCGCTGCGGCCGCCGCCGCCGCCTCCTCCTCCGCCCGCCGCGCCTCCGCCGCTGTGTCGGGGCGAGGAGGAGGCGCCACACTCGCGGCCCGCTCCGCACGTACGCCACTTCCAGCCCCACAACGCCGCCGGCGCGTCAGGCGGGCGGGGCCGCAGCGACCAGGCGGGCGGAGCCGGGCCGAGCCGAGCCGGGCAGGGCCGTCGAGGCAGAGCCGAGCCACTCCGAGGGGTGCCCGGCTCGGCCGTGCGCCCGGCGGCCCCCTGAGGAGGGGCAGAGGGGACGGGGGACGGTGGGGTTTTGTCGCTCCTCCAGGCCCCGAAACGTCCCTGCCGGGTAAATAACGTGACTTGTGTTCGACTTGAGTAGGCCGGGGGCAGGCGGCTTAATGAAACGCCGAGAGCAGGAAGAAGGAGCGGGTGATGCGGCCGCTGAAACCTCAAGGAGCGTAGGGCCGGTGCCACGGTGAACGCGACAAAGCCCCTGACGGGAAAAAGGAAATGGGTTTGGCAGAACAGCCAGGAACCTCTAGAGAGGGCATGGGGAGAGTGGAGGGTGCAGAAGCCACTAAACGAAAGAAGGTCTTAATGCAGTCACATCAGTTATCAGAAGCCACGAAAGGACCTCTGAGATGACATATAAGCTCTGATCGATCCAGCTCAACCATAGCTTGTAGTAGGCATCAAGTAAATGTAGCGTATTCTGTAATTTCCTGCCCAGCGCGGGGTGACACCGTGTTTTACCCAGCACCTCACAGCCTGGCAGTAGGCTCCCACGACGATTCCTCTTGGGAAGCTGGGGTTGCTGTGGCCACCCCTCAGAGCCAGTTGGGGAGCAGAGCAGAAGCGCTCCTTCCATGGGTTTGCCAGGGCTGGGCCGGTGGGTGAGAGGCAGCAGCCCTCAGCTGGTACACACCGCCTTTCTGGTCAGAAATCCATCCTAAAATTCAAAAAGTGACAAAGAAATGAGTCAGTATCTGGATTTGGAGGTAGAAAGGTGGAATTAGCCCTCGGGTTGGTGACACAAGATTGGGCTTGGGCTTTCTACCTCTACGTTGCCACAGGCTTTCATGTGATTTTGGCCAATTCAGTTTTTCTTCACCTCTAGAACAGAAATACCAACACTTTCACTCCTCACAGGCTGTTGTGAGGCCTAAGACTGTAATATAGCCTGGTAAGATGGCTCCATTTATGCCATTGATCATTCTCACCATCTGTCTATAGAGAACTAGATTTAAAATTAACTGACGTATCAGTAGGACTTAGGCACTGCGTTTACTACGTGAAGGATGTCAAAGGAGAAGCAAAGTGTGCCAAGGCTACAAATGCCTGTGGTACATACACAGAAAAAGGGAAGGAAAAACAGGGTGAATTATGAGGAAGGCAAAAGGAGGGACTGAGAGGACAAGGTCATGTCGTGTCCATGAAATCTCCTGAATGCGATCAGCAAGTGCCAAGGCTGGATTTAAAAAAAAAAAAAAAAAAGCTGAAAGAACTGAAAACAGTCACAGGTTAGTAATTTCTTTGTTCATGGCTCTTAAGGGAAGGAAAGTATAATGGTAGAGGCAGAAGGAAGTGGTTTAAAAACACGCTTTAAGTCCAGAGCATAAAGGGGACAGATTTGACAGATTTTTAATCTAGGCTTCAAGGGAGTTGCTCTTTGACTATAGCAACATAAGGCATGTCAGAAATACTGGGCATTCCTCTAGCGTGCCTTAAGCTGAGATTAATACAGCTGAATTCTTTGGATTTAGAGCATCGTTAAACCAGGCTAAATGAGAAGAGAGTCAAGCCTGTTATTTTCAAAAACTTCAGAAATGCAAACAATGCCAGGGAGAAACTGAAGAGTTAAAGACGTTTTGCATTTGTTGTGTACTCCTTTGGCAAACATAATGGAGATGAAAGTCACAGCCTCAGAACTCAGTAGTCCAACCATGAAACAAATAAAAGGACCAGGGTACAAATATGGTGCCTGGCTAAAACCAAATGATAGTTATTAATTCATGGGCTAATTTGGCTTCAAAACTCCTTTGTTCTTTCCCTCTTTCCCACATGTCTTTTGGGATGCAATTAAAGGTCTTGGTCTTAATTTTTACGGTTACTAATGTGCTGAACTACGTCGGGTTGTCGTGATGTACTACTGTGTTCCCAGTGTAGTCAACAGAAAAACAAGATCAACAAAATCCATCTTGAAATACACAAAGCAGTTGCCGTATTTTGTGGTTATAGCACTTCACCAGGGGCACAAAACAATTCCATAGAGGTTGTGCTCCAGTGACAAAACTGAAGAAAAGAGCGGTGGTAGGGAAATTCTGAAAACAATGACTATTTATATCACAATTGTGTCTACAACGTGCTAGAAATGTTTTCCAAGCATATAAAGACTCTATTCATTGCCAGAGAGCTTGTTCCTTAAAAGACAGCATAAGGGCAAAGCATGACAGAAAGGAACATACAGTATACAAAGCAAAATGACCAACACGATGGTTGCCAAAACGGAGGGGGAGGGTACTGCCTCCCCTCTTTCCTGTGAGTTGCTCTCCACTAGCTCCCTAGCTTGGCATTTCCAAGAGAGCTAATTTCTTGTGTGTGCCAGTGGATGCTGGAAAAGAGCTAGAAAGGTGACTTGGCGGTGATGAGACACAATCGATTCGCAGAGAATGCAGATAAAAAGTCTCTAAAGTTGTACCAGTCATGAGGAGGAGGATGTGGGATAAACTTAATGCAAGGTCAGAGGGTTTTGTTTTTTTGTCACCACTTAGATATAGATCTGATATGTTTATTAGAAATGCCTAAAAAAATAGGTTGGTCAATGAATAACTTTCCTGTTTTCGTTAAGTAGTAATAATAGGCGCATTTATCTATCCTTACATGTGCTTTATATAGTTCAAGTGCTGCAGTGGTAAGGTTGTACAAGCAACGAAAGAGAATCTTTGAAGCCCAGGGGAAGAGGGGAATGCAGAACAGCAAGATTACAGGTGTTGAATTCACAGAACAAAATCAGCTTAGAAATAAAGTTAAATACACCCCATTTTCAGATAGTTTTGCCATGACGGTGTCACAGTTTGTATTTAGGACTGGTGGGCCTGTAGCATTTGTTCTTTCCCCCCCAGACCACCCCACTGTGTTCTTCAGCCTGGCTGCCCTTATTCCACGTAAGCCATTATTCATTGATCTCGACAGTGGCATTTTTGAAGCTAGCTTTCATACTAGCAAGTGAACTGTAACAGGTTTGCAGCTTTTCCAAATAAAACCAGAGAACTGTTTGTCTCAGTTGGATTCTCTGTTAACCTCACTTCCTTTCTAATCAGGACATGCTGTATAAAGTACATCCACGAGGCTATGCAGGTGCTCCTCTGCTGAATGCACACTCTTTTTCCGAGGCACTCAAAGGGTTAGCGTGGTTTATTCACCTCTCAAATATTGCCCCCGTTTCTGCAGAGCCGGGAAGGGTTCATCCAGTCGTGTTGGTGCGGAGCACATAGGGTGCTGCCTGGCTCTGATCCCTGCAGAAGAGCACACCTGGTTTCCTTCTGTGACAGCTGGGACACTTCAAGGCGCTCTGTGGCCCACGCTCTGATACACCAAGGGCTCGATGCTCTGCTCTTGCAGGTACTGTCTCCTACAAGCAGAGTACCAGGTGCTCCTGCACTGTCCTGCACCATACGCACGCTGCTCAGCACCATGTAAGGTGGCACACGGCCCTTGGGACAACACAGGGTCAGGCTCGCAGCCCTGGGAATAATCCCCAGTACTCTGGGCCACGTTGCACCCTGCCTTTTGCTTGTTGACACCATTGCAGAGTCTCCCTAAAAGTTTTTTGCTGAAATTAATGAAATAATTTGGTTGTTTATCACTGAATATCATAATGTTGTAATGTTGAAAGGAAAAAAAAGCTTTCATTATAATCTGAGATTATGAGGGTTGGGCTAAATTATAAGGAGAAGTATTCTCAATTACTTTGTGTAAACTTGAATAGCTCAGTGTTTAACACTGCGGGATTCCTCCAGGCTCTTCAACTAAAATTGTTTTTGCTGTCCCTGAATCTGTCTGAAATGATATGCGTTTGCTTCTCTGGGAATGTAGCCTGTTTTATTACACCAGAAATACAGTTGGGGTTGATCAAGAGAGATTTATGCAGATTAAAATGTTAGACTGCTTTAATAATTGTATTCATATTTAAGGAAAAGCGAGTTACAGTAGTGAGTTACAGTGTAAGACAATGTTCTTTTTTTTTTTCTTCTAAAGATGCTGCTACGAGACATCTATTTCTGTAAAGCTACAGCAATGCAGCAGGGCTTAGAAAAAGCTCAAGACTGACTTATTCCAGTCTTGTCCTCATTTTAAAATTTGTACCATGAGAAGTTCAAAAGCTTTTTCCACATTGTTTGTGAGGTTTCTCCAGAGGGAGTATTTCTGGCTCTGGTTAGAAAAGAACTCCCTGTCTTGCTAAAGATTGACAATTATGTACATTTTTGGCCTCTAACTTAAGCTAGCCAGCAGGCCCTCGGGGTGCTTAAAGCCCTGTTATGGACAGAAAGTTACTTTTAAAGAACATTTTTTAAACGCTATTTGAAATCTATGCTCTGATACAGCGATAAGCAGTTTGGAAAACAGGATTCATGTGGGTCATATTCATTCTGAAGTGTTCCACAAGTTGTTCTCTATTTTGACACAGACACGTCTAGCTTCGGAACGAGGGACTCAGAGGTAAAGAAAGTCTCTTCGGTGTTTCAGAGGGCCACAGCCATTACATGACCTTTTTACTATGCATCTGATATGTGCTTCCTCGCCCCATGTCATCGCGGTTCAGCATCGTGACATGCTGAAAGATCATCACGGTGGAAACAATGCAGAGCAGCATTAGGATGGTGTGGCGGCCTGCCCTGGATATTTTGTGTGTACCTGATTTATTGCACATCATATTTTCTCTTTCCTCCTCTTCCAGCTGCCAGGCACGTAGTTCTCTCTTCTGCCAGTGCCTTGCCTTGTACTTGGAAAAGGGAACAGGGACGCCCTGGGGTGTGGGCAAGAAGGGCAGTTTGCCTTGTGCAGCTGGGGAGACCCAGGGAACCTCAGCTCACAGGTTACAATACATCCTACTATTACAGTCTCCATGTTTTTCTCCAGATTGCCTAGAAACTATTATCCAGAGCACAACAGAGGACCTCAAGAACTGTTCCTGGAGCCACAAAGTTGTGTTTTATGAAAAGACTGGACATTTTATCTCTGGGTGGAGATGCAGTTTCTTTTCCCTTTCTGCAGCTGGCTAGCTCAATTTTTGATATCCTCAATGTCTTTTTCTTGTGAAGGTAATTGTACTAGCGAGAGAGGTTCCAAGAAAAAGCTTAGGACACTTGCTGCTGTGAGAAGAGAAACCTGCCTTGGCAATTGAAGAGAGGAAGGAAAAGACAATAGTGAGGGAGTTTTTGAACTGATAACACCGACTATTGAGGTGTTATTCCTCCATACACTTTGGGTTTTGATTTTTTTTTCTTTTTTTGGATGAGGCAATTTCTTGAGAAGAACAGGGGTAAACTTCATTTTTATTTGTTTTCTAACTGAACAATGGTGTCCTCTCTCCCCCTTTTCCTGAACAATGGGAATATGATATAATGGTTGATGTTCTGTTAAAACTATCACGCTTGCACATCTGTCCTGAAGAGCTCACCTTTGCCAGGGCTGCCTATATATGTGTTCACGTGCATGAGCATTGTAAGCCTGAACCCTAAAGAGTCATCCCAATTTAGGTGAATTCAGCACAGCTCAGGCCTTTGTTCTCCTGCAGTCTGTCTCCCCTTGTCCCAGGACAAGGGACCTCTCTGATGCATTGTCAGGATGTCCTATTGCTCTCCTACGTTGCCCTCCTCGCTGTCCGCCCTATCCCAAGGGCTTTCTGATGCCTTTTCTTGCTTTCCACCCTTCCTAAAGACAGACTTATTCCTTGCCATTCTGTTTGCTGTCAGTGCTCCACCTGTGCCCTCCTGCAACATTTTCTTTAGTTTGGGCAAATTTAAGTCATGGTGTTGAGTTGCTGCCCACCAAAAGAGGCTGCTTCCAGCAGCATCTTCCTTCACCCTGCCTTACTTTAGCACCACGCTTGTCTAGCCCTTTGGTGAGTCAGTTCAAGAGAATAGTTTTCTGTTGGATTAACAAGTTGGATCGGCTTACCGTGTGGTTTGATGTGGTGCAAGAGAGGGTGTGGACCAGCAGGGCCAGGAGTCAGGGAGGGAAAAGCAGGACCACCCAAGTCAGAACAGTAAGCTGACTCAGTCATGTCATGAAACTTCACCCTTATTTACATCGTATTATATAACTTGACCCATTTCTACTCTGTAACAGAGAGAAGTCTTTCCAAGTGACCTGTTAAAATTGCATGGAGGGAATCAGCAGGTCCAAAGTGCAGGATATCGTGATATACCAGGACATGGTAATGGCTGGCATCAGCCAATTCGTCTATCGGAGGATGTGGGGAGAGGTGCTTTGTGCTTTTGGCTCTCTGAACAACATGCCAAGGACTTTTACAGGTTATTTTACAGGTTCTTTCAGATTTTAGCAGTTGAAAGGTTCTGTCTGCTGATTAAAATAGTTCTTAAGATTTTAGAACTGAATAAGCACGGTATTAAAATTTGTGATCCTCAGTATGTTGGTGCTTCTACATCTCCTTGTCTCCTGTGCTAACAAGCACGACCCTCTGTGCAAATACTCCAAGTCCAATATCAAGGCAGGAAATTTCAACATGTTTTAAAGTACTTCCCGAGCAACTTAACTGATACCAAGAACAGATATTTACTAAAACAAGAGTACAGTAGGTGTGTAGGAATTTAAATTCATATATTTCTATGAAAATTTGTTGCTTTCCCCCTGCGTGATCGAAATTGACACTATTCATTTAATCTGTCTCAATGGGCATGGTGCTGTTAGTGACTAGTAAAACATCACGTTGATATTGTGTGCACTTATACAAAGTGGTACCTAAATACCAGGTCCCGGAACATTAAACTTAACAGATCCTGCAAACACACAGCTGAATATGAATTATTTACGTCTTTGGTTTTCTCTCGGAGCAGTAGTATGTGTTACAGAGCTGTAATTAGGGCTGGGTTGCGTCTGAGCCTTCCTATCACGCTGCATTGTTTTGTCACTGCCAGAAGTGTTACCCCTGAACCTGTTCTTGCTCACCCAGCTAGCTAATTAGTGACCTGGAGATAAGGTGGCATTTATTGGTAGTAGAAGAAATGGCCTTTCATTTTTATGCAGAAGCAAAAAACAGGTCAGCAAGCAATTCGCACATTCTTCATCCACCCACAGTGCAATGGAAGACGATAATGCTTATCTTTGCAGGGGGCAGGTTTCACTTTTTTCCTTACTGTTTTACTAGGCCTGTGTTTTCTCCCTGGCATTATTCTTTCTTTTGGTTGTTGTTGGGTCAGCTGATTTTTTTATGTTTGTTTTACTTAGTTTTTAATTTCAGGCTCTGTCCAGTGCTAGGGCCTCGTTTAGGAGTTTTCATCAAAAGAGATTCCTAGAAGGTTCCTCTGAGTACAGTTTCCTCACTCTGGGACATAGATGGAGATTCGATTGGAGGGAATAGGCAGAGAATAGATAGCGACTGTCCTCACCTATTTACCAATTTGGAAGCATTGTCAAAATTTGGGTGTGAGGCAAAGCTCCTCCCTTGTGCAAACAGAGCCTCCAATAAAAGCCACGTGCTGTGGGCAGTAGTTCAGGGCTTTCATTTTCATTTTTTCTTTTAAACAAACAGCAACTTATCAATGTGGGAGGCCAAACGTGGACAGCTCATATACACACAAAGGTTCATGTGTCTGCGGATATGCCTGCTCTGCACATCCAGCCTGCTCCTTACCTAATTTTAGCTAGGGTGACCATTTCTCCCCTATTTTAAGCAATATTCCACATTTCATATGTCACGAGTAAAAGAAACGCTGAATCCTATCTTTGTAGAGCAACATTTTGCTTTGTAATTGAACCTTATATTTGATTTAAAAATATCGGCCTCAAGAGACAATCTTTTTAAGAAAAATCCACAGCATGAAGCTAAAAATTCTTGCTCTATATTATCTTAAGATAGCACTGAATCACAGACCTAGAATAAAAATGAATTGTGAATGTGGGCTCATGTTAGAGGGTCTGATTTTGCATTTGTGATCCAGATATGGAAGAGGCACGTAAGGAAGAAAACGTCTTTGAAGGTTCATAAATGCCAATGCATAACACTGAATGCTTGCCTCGTGCACTGAGTATTTTACTGCAGAAGTCTAGTGACCACTCTTTGCAGGGTAAAGCTGGGAAGCAAGGTAGCAAACTAGTTTCCCTTGGTCAGCCTTCGGCACAGCCAGATGGGAGCCCTTCCAGAACGCTCTCTGGAAACACTCATCCAGCCTCATCAGCGGTCTATAAATAGAGGAGGTCTTCATCCCCAAGGAGCTTTTGCAATGCCGTGCCGCAGCTCAGTGCTGCACTCCCATGGAGGCAGCAGGAGGGGTGTTGCAGAGCCATGTGGTGGAACCAGTGCCAGGAGCGGGCCCTCTTCGTGTCAAAGATGAGGTCTGCTGGTAGGTGGGGAGGAGAATTGGGATGGAAGGCTCTTCCCAAAAGCCTCCCAGAAAGGGGAGAAATTCCCTTAGGTCCTACACAGAAATTGCTGCCTGCAGAGTGACAAATCCAGCCACCATGACCTTCAGCTGCAAGTGACAAAGAAGGACACCTGAGGAAGGGAAGTAGACGTAGCTTCCCTTTCTGAAAGATGTTTTATTTCTCGTGAAACAATACTTTATGTTAGAGAGAACATTTAAGGCAGAAGGAGCAACTCAGAAATACAAAAAGGTGGGAGTAAGAAGTACATTTCCAGAGCAGCAACTTAAAATAGCTGCACCAATGATTTCCCTGTGTGAACCTTCTTGGTACTGAAGGCAATTTTACACCATGGGCATAGGTAGGGCAAGACTGGCTGCACGGGGCATGGTGTCAGTGCCCCGCTCACCCCATGCAGAGGGAATCCAGAGCCAGCCCCTCCTCTCCTCCTATATCGATCCTGCAGTCAAGAAGCACTTCTGAAGAGGAGAAGACATCTTTCACTGTCCAGAATGAACAGAGAAATAGTTTCACTGGGATCAATGAAAATAGCAATAAATGCTGTAAGAATTATGCAGGATTCCCTGCTGCGTTAACTACCACGCAGAATTTTTTTAATTGCTCATGGACTGTCACGTGTGAGATAATTCACCGACAGGGTAACCACAAATGTAACTCTAGAATGAGTTCTAAGAACAAAACACTTGAAGCTTTGTGTCTAAAAAATATGTAAATTTCAGAAGCTACCAGCTGACTGCTACAAATCCAAGGGAAAAAAAAAAAAAAAAAAAAAAAAAAAGTCCTACCCATTTTCATCAACAAAAGTTTCTTTACTGGGACAGCCGATTAAAAAGTGTTGTCTTACAAACGTTAGTTACACTATGTCTTCCAAGATTTATCTACAGTTTCAGTGGGGACAAAAATTTGTTGGGTCAAGCTTCATGTAGTATTTTCAAAAGAAGTAACTTTAAAAATGTGATTGAAAATAAAAGTTGGGTCTGACTTCTGACACCTCAGCATCCCGGAAATATCACTATCTCTGTTATGCATTTGAAGGAGGAATATTATCTGTTTCACTATTTGGGGGGGGGAATATGAAAATACAGGAAAGAGGCTTGATTTTGACAAAATGCCATGTTTTGGAACCAACATAGCTAATGTGGGAGACAACATTCTGACTGAATGAAAATGAAACATAAATCATTTGCCTGCTCACAGACTGCTTATTGAACAAACTGGGCTGTAAGTAAGTTAGTATTTGAGCTCAAAAACCTTTGATCCACAATTTTTATACTTTTCTTCTTCCTGCCAGGAGAGTTTCAGCAGCAAGAGAGATCTTTATTCTGTTGTTATAAAAAAGAAGTTGTAATGTAGGAGCACTGAGCCATTGCCCTGCAAGATCGTCATCCTTCTGCCTTCCTCAAAGCATCATCCAGATACAGTTTCTTTACAGGCATGGGAGATGTGCTGTCCATGTCAGAGCAGTACTTCTCTCAGTGTGCTAAGGTTTTATGGTAGAGTTTTGAGATCAGAACAATCTGATCCTACATGTGCTGGAGTGTATGATATGTACTAATTGAATGGTAAATTACAAAGGGAAAAAAAAAAACAACAGATCACAGAAAACTTGGTCATGTTTGTGGCTTTTAAATCCACCACGACAAAACATTAAAAAATGGAAAGGGATTTCATGCAGTAGCATACGTGAGCTCCAAAACCATTCCCTTTGCTTTCTGATTCCAGCGAGCAAAGTGACCCTAGCCTGCTTACCTGAAACTAGGCTGATTCTTCTGGAAACACTTGGCACTGCTGAAGACCTACATCTTAACAAACATCTGGATTATGCGTACTGAGGGATTCGGGAGAGCCCACGCGTCTTGTGAGAGGAGGTGTTCTAGGACACAGCCTTTGAGTCCTGGTTTTCTGCCTTTCTCAAGATGTGTGGTTCCTTGTCTACTGTGATCTCAAATGCCAGAGTGGGAAGAGTTTATGTAAACAAACCTGCTTACATGCACAGAAGAGTAGTCACCCTCAGGTTGGTGTAATCCCTCTGAGCAGCTTCACAGAAACCTTAAGGCTGTACTTTTTAAGTGGTGCACACGTAGCTGCGATGTGTACCGTGCGTGGTTTTCAGAATATTTTGTTACTGTTTGCTAAGTGCTGCAACGCGCTGCTCAGAAGTTTGTCTGGCTGCACACTCTGTCATCGGGAGAGTGCCTGAGAAGGAAGGGAGCGGCCAGGACTTGCTTCCAAGTGGTTTATTGACTATTAAACTCTTATGGCCAGATAAAAGCAACAGCAAATAACCTGATACGTGTGTTACAGCAGCGCACCGTCTCACCGTCTCCCTCCCTGCATCGTATTTCCTATCTAGGTCACCGTGCAGCGTGAGGCTGTTGGTTCACCAGATAATGTTTCCTCACGGCGACCCAGACACAGCCACGACAGGCACATTTTCGGTCTGTTTATGCAAACTGCCAGTGTCCTGAGCCTGTTCCTGGCACGTATTTCACCTTCTTCCTTGCTGGTTCAGTGCCTGGTACAGCTTGCCCAGCCTTACAGATGGAGTTGGCTACACTGACATCTAAACAGCTCTGGAGATTGAGCCATCTTTGCCTGTCAAACAGAAATTCCATCATGTCCTGCAATTGCTGTGTAATTAAATCTTCTCATGCTAAGCATACTCTGGTTTAACGAGTTTAATGAGTCATGGCAGCAAAGGGAAAGGAGAGTCCCCCAAAACAAGAATGGGCATAAACAGCCCCTTGATAATCATCTTATTTGGAGAGAATAAGGTTCTTGCCTGTCCAAAGAAGTGAACACCAGATTCCCTCGAATCCCTCATCAGAGTACCTAATGCTGCTGTGCACCAAGGTACCTGGAGAAAGTGATTTCTGCACATCCGAATTTCATAAGCTGTTATAGTGTAGATGCTCGCAAGGAAGCGGCTTGGTTTGAGTGTGTGGCATTCTGGTTTGAGAGTGCTTGAGAAGGAAGGAAGAGGTGAGAACTTGCCAATTCAGATGTTTGCTCTCATTAACTCAAACCCAAACCAGTCTGTACCACAGGGCACTACTACGTGAATGAGGAGAGGAGTTCTCCTTTCCATTGCCAATGCCTGGCAGTCAACATCCCAGTACTTAAAGCAGCATCGAAACAACTCCTTCCTAGCTGCTAGAAACCACATGCATGAAAATGGCTGATGCGAGGAGGTCGAAGCAACACTCCTTCGCCCTTGCTGAGGCAGAAGAGTGCACACTGTGCATCACCAGGACTACCTGCACCCTGTTCTGCCAAATTTTGCTCCATCAGGGAGGGACCGTGCCCCTGGCATTGTGCAGCAGGTGGTGTGGCATTGCCCCCAGCAATGGAGGCAATGAGCATGGGTGGGCTTTGGCATTCACCCCTCCAACTGCAGCTGGAAGAAGACTTGGATCTCTGGCTTGGCAGGCTATGGCAGCAGGGCTTTCCGCAGGGCTGTTCCCCCTCGTCCTTTAAGATGCTGCCCCAGGAGGTGCTGCAGCTGCCCCAGCAGCCAGCCTGCTCCTCCTGCGGCTGCCCTGTGTCTCTGAGGCATCTCCAAGAGCCAAACACTGCATCCTCTGTGCAGAGCCAGCTCGTGTCCAGTGTTTATATTGATGCTCAGCACCAATACAGGGCTCTGCCATCCCCCAGAAGGGACGAGGACTGGCCTCTGCTGCAGCTCCTCTGCTTACCTTGTCCTTTCACCTTAAGCTCTTCACCTCTCTTGGTCCTGTTGCAAATGACGAATTAAACCCTTAATACCCCTGAGCAGGGATGCAGGGTTAAATCAGATGAAAGATTAGAGCACCTGAGCAGGACTTACGCTGAACTAAGGGTCCTGAGTCTACAACCGGGGTCCCAAATGCCCCCCAACAGCTAGCCACACCGCTGGTGGTGCCAAGCCATGCCACCAGTCTTGGCACAAGCTGCTCACATCTCATTCGAGACCATGGCACCAGCCGTTTTCTCACTGCTCACCTCACTTGCTGGGCATCCAAACCCATTGACAGGAGGAAGCGGCACACGAAATGCTTTGCAAAGCCCCACAAACCTGAGGCGGGTATGTGACCTGCAGAAAGCAGCGGGATTCACACACAGCCTGCTCCTCCGGACACAGCTGGCTGCTTTCTTCTCCCCTTTTCAGTCCTATGGGTGCTTTTTGAGGTAGCTGTGAAAGCAGGTGCTTGAGGTGCTGGCAGAAAAGAGAGGCCTGTGCGAGCAGGAAGCACGGTTCGTACATGAGAAGGTCTGGCGTACAGAGCCTTCAGTTCGCACATCCCAGGAAAAACGAAAATGCAGTAAATAAAACTGTGCTTGTTTTGGCTCGAGTGCCTGGAGACTGTGATGGGGCAGTAGGATTTAGTGTAATTCACTTATTTCTCTTTTATGAGCTGCGAAGCTCAGGCTGATTTTCTCTAACTCATGACTTTCTCATTCTTCAGAGGCCTGAGCCCTGATCCCTTTTTAAGCCTTGACATCCATGCTATTTTTAGTCTGGCAGACTATTTTCGGACAGCATCTACAAGACATGGTCTTTTTTTCTGGCTAGCTCCACAAGCCAAACTGTGCTATGCTCTCCTCGTCTCATACCGTGGTTGCTGCAGCATCCTTCCTCTGGCTGTGAGAGGCATGCACGTTTGCCTGGCTGACATTTTCTCACAGGGCTGCTCTTTCCCCCAACACCCTTATCTCCGTAGAAGCTCTCAGCCCATGCATGCTGTGATGAACATATGCAAGCAGGTTGACTTTTTGCACGCCCAGAGCAGGCTGGGTGGTTTTGCTGCCCTGCAGGTTGCTGCAGGAAGGAACATGGCCCTCAGGAGTGCAAAGGAGCCGCGGGCCACTGAATTGCTGACGGGGATGTTTGTCACCAGCTCCACCTTTCCCTGTCCCATGTCCTGTGGCTGTCCCATGGAGGATGTGCACCACTCCCAGGAGGGAGCAGGGAGCCCTGGGGAAAGGCAGCCGCAGGGTGCCAGGAGAGCCTGCCAGCCCTCATTAAACTCCTCCAGCCTGCAGCCTAATTGCTGTGAGTTCCAAGTCGCCTCAGGAAGCAGGTTGTCCGGGGGAGGCTCGGGGCCAAATGACCTGATTCTCACTGGTGTAATCCATGACTGGCTACTCAGAAGCAATCTGCACATTCAGGTAGCTCCGAGCCCTTCTTCCCTGACAGCACCTGCCCAGAACCTACAGACCCCCCTTCTCCTTCTGCAGCGCTCCTGTACCTGCTGTGATGCTGTGCAACTTATCTTGGGGCTTATTTTAAGCAACAGTACAGCACCGATCTGTAGTTTTTATAAGGTACATGCTGTACATGTAGAAATACCGTAAAGCTGCTCTCAGCAAGCACAGATTGGGTTTCCCCTAATTTTAAACCATCAAACACCACTGCTTGGCTTTGCTTCCCCAAGCCTTCAGAGCCCATCTCCATTCCCTCACTGACAAAACGCAAGGTGAAGTCTCACCTTTGAGGAGACATTGACACGAACCCCTGTACCTTCTTTGATTTTATCCCTGCAACTTCATGCTCTCTGGCACACCGAGATGCTCACAGTGAGCATCCTCTTTCCAAAACTTCTTTAGACTGTCCACAGTCAAATTGACACTGCCATTGCCCCTTGGGCTGGCCAGGCGGCGACAACAGTGACAGTGCTACAACAATAAATACCACAGTATTGCTAAACGGGTGTGATACCAAGCAGTATCACATACAGAATGCCACTCAATTTCTCTGCATGCTGATAACAAGATTAGCTCAGATCTCAGAAATTAAAATAGAAATACATGGGCTCTGGCTTCATGCAGCTGGCTATACACAGAGCTTATGAAATAAAGATTCCAAGCCTGGTAGAAATAGTGAAAAAAATATGAGACTTTTTGTGCCTGATGTTTTATTGACATCATGCAGAATTTGCCTTGCAAACTAACCTAGGGTGTCAATCTTTTCTATTTTTTTAAAGATAGTAGTTTCTTTCTTCCCCAGAACATGTTCGAAAGGCAGTGTTGTACAAAATAGAGCAATCATTTAGATGTTTTATCTTGCCTGTGGTAGAAAATGGTACTGTTGTGACAATGCATAACTGGTCATCTCCACCTATTGTGCAGACGGCATAAAGACATTTTATAATAGAATAGCAACTCCCAAATAAGAACTGAAAGAAATTTGACAGCATAAGTCACCTCTATCATCCAAAGCAGGGCTTTTGCCAGTATAAACTAGTTTGGTTACAAAACATCACAGTTACTGCAATTATTATACTAGGAAAACTAGTAGATCCAGACTGCCTACAAAAACATGACTGCAGCAGCCTCCGATATCCTGAGGACTTGTTGTGCCAAAGCCAGTGCAGTTGTAACTCCTGATTTCATTGAAAGTTATTCCAAGAATGAGTTTGTCCCACTAGACTGGAATCCCTTTCAAAGCAAGAGTGTAAAATGCGCGTCAAGTAAAATCGCATATTCCGGGAAATATGTAAAAAGTAGAATTTTTTTTTTCTTGTACAGTTGGGGGAGGGGTTGCAGGATGAAAATGAGTCATTTACGAACTGTAGGAATTCTGCCACTCTACCCAGTACCCAGACTCCCATGAGCGCGCTACCCTCAGTATTATTTTGCAGCTCCAGGTGGCCTCTTTTTTCCTCCGAGATAGTGCAGCCGGGCCTTCCAGCCAATAAAACAGCTAAACAGAACTTTTTTTAGCTTGATAAATATATCTGCTGTGAAGGTATTGCGCAGTGTGTGTGGATCCAAATGGGGCTGAGGTGTGGGCTAGGCACTGAGCAGCTCAGGACTTAGACAGTCACATGCTCGGCAGGAGGAACTCGCTCCCTCCGAGCACGTAAGCAGTGGAAACTTACAGCACGTAGGGCACAGCAGCTCTAATCCCTCTCAGCTACACAAGTTCCCAGCCCCGTGCTTTGGTTTCCACAAGTGCTCAGGTGGCCTCGCGAGGGGCATGCAAGGTGACCTGCCAGTGAACAGGCTGGTGGCATGGTGGGTGCCCAGCCCCAAGCTCAGCCCCACCAGTGCCCCCTTTGTGGGTCTTATCTCAGCTATGGGTGGATCTGCTCTGCTGTGGGTCTGCTCTGCTGTGCTGTGGATTTGCTAAGCTTGGTGGAAAAATGAAAATGCTGTCTTCATTTCATGAGGAAGAATGGAGCTGCTTCTGGGCACTGAGATGCCTAGGCACAGGGAGTGTTACCACGAGTCAAGTTTGGCTCTCGCTGTCAGCAAAGCAAGCAGCTGAAAAATGATGATGGCTTTGCTACAGATTGTAGCTACACCAGAGCTTGGGAAGCAGGCTGGGTAGCAGTGCTGCAAGAGAGAGGCTGGAATGGGAGGGTACCAGCTGCTGTCCCTGCTCCCACCCCTCCTCCGATGGCGGTGGGACAGCATGCCCGATGTCCCAAGGTCTTCTTCCAGCTCCCTGCTTCCCCTCAGCCGTTTGTGTTTTCCCATGAGTGGCGTGAGCCAGCCCCAGCCCTGACCTTTTATCCTTGGAGTGCCAAAAGTCAGCCAGAGGAGGAAGTGAAGCGCAGAGCCCCCGCTGCTGCAGGACTCGACCTGTGTGCATGGGTTAAGCTCCTTCGCCTGCTTTTCTACAACACTGCAAGGGTTATGCGTTTCGGAATCTGCCCTATGCACACATTAGTCATTTGTCAAAAGCCTGCCAGATACTCATTTTCCTTCTTTATCTGTTGCACCAAGCTGCTGTTTAGCTTAATTTGGCATTTGGAAAAATCTTGTCACCCAAATCACATTAGCAGAAGGTGAAAGTAAGCACAGAGGAAACAAGGACAACTGCATTTATTCCATGTGGGCAGATTACTTGTTCTTTTCCGGTGGAACAACTGTGAATGTTTTTCTTAGTAAAAACAAAAGAAAAGAAAGCCAAAAAGCCTCTGGCTAACTACCAGCTTCAGTACCAGCTCTGCCCAGCTGTGTGCATGCAGCTGAATGATGCACCACAGAGAGGACATGTTCCTATTACTTGGCTCTTTGGGATTAACTGTCCCTTTCATCAAGTTGGCTTGGACTAATGTTGCTGCTGATCAGGTAATGCAAATCTTCCTGAGAAAGACTCTTAGGCTATTGATTACAAAAGATAGCCATTTCAACAGCCATTGCACAACACAATTCAGCCCCTAGATGTTGCAGGCAGTTGCTCTAATAGTTGGGAACTGTTTATTGATCACAGCCAGATATGAAAATATGCATCCTTTACCCTAAGTGATGCTGAATATCTAGTGTAGCGAGATGAAAGTCATTGTTTATGCCAGTTGGGGAAGGAGCTCTGCCAGCACGTGGGAGGACATACATTATCTAACATCCTACCTAGCACGTAATGGCTGAGAGCGACAGGCAGGAGGAGAACATGCAGTGCTTGTGCTTGTGAAATGCAGTGCCTGAGAAGCAGAAGGGCATGGACTTACTCCCACCTCACGTCAGGTGTCTAAATAAGAGGGATAAGTTGCTTTCTGCAGGCACCTCCCACCCTCTCTACTGCAGCAGAAGAGCAGCCTTGAGGGACGAGTCCAGCTGCAGAGAGGGAGGCAGAAGGAAGATACAGAGGGGACGAGGGACACCCTGAATGCTGAGCTCAGGATTCCTCCGGGGTAGAGCCGCAGCCAGCAGAAGTCAGCATGCAGAGGAGATCCTGTTGTCCCCAGCCAAGGTGCATTCAGGAAGAAGGTTGTGCTGGGACAGTCCCCGTGAGATAAGAACCTCCTGTGATGCCAACCCCAAAGCTATGCTGATTAACACTGGGATGAAAATAGCCCTCGGAGGTTTTATGCTAGGGAAAGGTCAGCCAGACTAGGACATCAGGACTAACATCTAAAGGAGTGTGATAAATAGCACCTTTTCTCCCTGCGTGCTGGACTTCTGCTCTAAAAATAGACTTCTGAGCTATTTATTGGCACAATTGTGTGCCCCCTCTGCCCAGAAACAGGTTTACCTCTGAAGTGCCATCACCATATATATGGGTATCAGAATGTTTTGAGGAGGCCTAGGTTCAGGGCAGGATTGTACTCTGCCAACAGAGAATTTAAAATACAGCCCTGCCCCACATCTCCTTGCTCTCAGTCTGTCCCTTGTGAATGCTCCCTGTGAAGACACACCAGATCTCAAAGCCCACAGAGCGAGCCAGGCCCAGGGCTTCCTCCACACTGGCAGAGCTTACGAGAGCAAGAGCAAGCTGCCCACGAAAAAATTCAGCCCAACTCCTTGAAGCAAAGGTGTGCTTTTACTTTCCCGGCAGTGGCCGCTCTCAGCAGAGCGGCGGAATGCCCTGCAGCTGCCCACTCCTTCCACTGACCACAGAAAGTGGCAGCCAAGGAGCAGGGAGAGCGAAGGGGGTGGCTTCAGAGAGGCTTTGGAGACACTCCAGCTGCTGCAAGGCCAGAACTGTGCTGAAGGAAAACAGTGGACAGCTCAGTAACCTGGCATGGCAGGCAGTGCCAAGGTGACACAGGGTCTTTTTCTGGCAGCCATCCTCAAGCTCAGGGGGGACAGCTGCATGTCAGAGTGTTGGAGGTGGAAGAGCACACCTCTGCTAGCACGGGGACAAAGCTGTCCCTCAGGAGGTGACCGATGCCTTTGGAGGTTTGAGGTCCTCTGACTGTCTGGGCATGATTGGCAGCCGCTCACAGTCCTGTGACAGGAGCCATGCTCTCCCCAGCCCCTTCTTCCAAGCACAGGCTTTGGGGTTCGTAAATATGGAAGAGTGCTCTGTGATGTGTATTAGCACCTGGCTGCCCACCGTGGCCAATGTATTATTTTTAAAGTAGCCAGGTGTGGAAAAGCCTGTACATTAAACTGTTCAAAACACACATTCCTTTCTCATGGTGGTGACTGGCCCACCATGAATGTGTAGCCACAGCATGTATAACCAGTGGTAGTTGTACTCCTCCCCCTCTCCCTGTCTCTGTGAGTCTGCCTGCATTTTCCTGGCAAAAGCACGAGGTGTGTTTCAGCCAGGCCTGCTGCTTGCTGTGTCCCCAAAACCCTTGTGCCACTGCAGCAGGGAGCATGGCCCGGTTGTTCCCTCCTGTTTGGCAGAGGACGCACCTGGGCTGGAGAATTGAGCCATTTAACTACCGCTGAAGATCAAAATGAAGAGCGGCTTTGGAAAACTGGCAAGTGTTAAGCAATGCCCGGGGCAGCAGGAGAAACAGAAGAGAGTTTTGTGTTTTGCGCGGCATTGTGAGAAAAGGGAGTGACCTTCCTCGAGGGCTGGGAGACAGCGGTTCAAAGATTTGCCTCATCGTCTGTGCAACCAGTGAGGCACCTGCTTGTGTAAGCTCAAAGTCCAGGAACGCCTCACCTCACTGGGACACCCTCTGTGGCCGCTCTGAGGACAGGAGTGGGACACAAAGGTGGGAGTGGAACCCTCGAACCTCTGAGCCTGGTGGCCCTCAGTCACTTCAGGCAGCCGTGCGGTACGGCCGCCTCAGGATCTAGCTGCGCCTCATACTGAGGATCGGTAACATTTTTGTGCTGCTGTCTTCCTGTGTGCGAAACCTGTTTCTTCATGCCTCGGATAACTAGGAACTTTCCTCAAATTTCAGGACTCTGTCTGTTGATGGCCAGTTCTTACTCAGGTGTTTTGTGTCAGACTGTCCTTCGAGTTGAATAGTTTGTCATTCCCCCCCCGCCTCCGCAAGGTATTTATGAAAAAAATCATAATCTCTCTCATCCTCTGCTTTCCTGAAATTCTTCCAGTCCATGCAATTTTCCTGGACATCTCTTCACAGTTCCTTCTCCAGACTGAGGGTTTTCTGAAAATATAGCTAACTGGAATTGCTTACAGTGTTTCAGATGAAGTATCTCCAGTGCCTTTTTTTTTTTTTTTTTTAATGGCGGTGTTACTCTGCAAGCTCACAGGCATCATGCTATCATCAGGTTATCTTCTGGATTCAAATTCAGCTCTTCAATCATTTCAAGTCCTGTTTGTTGCACAAATTCTTGTTCTTAGTTCTCTCATATATGAGTTTTACTACAGCATTTCACTCTATTTGCATAACTTCAACACTCAGGGATCTCTCCCCGTGATATCCATAACTTCTTGAGTACTGGCAACACCCTCCAGCTTTCTGCTGTTGACAGATTTCATCACACATCAGTCAGGTTTCACAACACTTCTGGTTGATTTATTTCTTTTTATATTTATTTATTTGTATCTAAATCATCAGTAAAAATATTTTAATCCCTAAGACTGGTCTTAGTGGAACCCCCTGATTCCAGCACGGGACCTTTCCAACATTACTTATCTTCTTCCCTTCAGGCAGTTCCTCACCACTTCATGATTTGCCTGCTAACCTCCAGCTTCTCCAGTTTGCCTTTTAATCAGGTAAGCAGTGGCACTGAATCAAATGCTTTACCGAATCCCAATAGGTGAGATCTACTATGCTTCCTTTGCCAAAGAGATTGGCTTATCACATCTAAGAAAGATTGCTTAGTTTGGCATCATCTGGTTTTGAAAGACCCATCTTGCATCTTATCCTGTTTCCCAGCTACTCGTAACATGCAATTTGTAATTACTCATTCCTCTGCATTGTTGTAAAGGTCTCGATATGCAGTTGGCAGGTATCTTGTGAGGACGTGTTCCATACACTTTCTCATAAATCAGATACAGAATTTTTGTGTGACAGATCTAAATAATATGTTGTGCCTTCTTGTGCTTTCATTAGCTTTTAACATGGTCTATTTTTAACGCTTCATCTATCAGTTAGGTGAGTTCTTGCCCCTGAAGGTGTAAGTGGATTCACTGACCTTATTCAGGACCTTCTGTACAGGCTTTATATGTCCTTTATGTGCGTATTTTATACTTTAGTTCCCAGGTTGTGCACTGTGTGAATGCCTTATGCCCTCAGGCTCTGGGAAGAACGGGTTGTAAAATTTGCAAAGAGTTTCTTGGCTGACTGTCGAATATAAAAGTAGTGTTTGAAGGAGGGGAGAAAAATGGCAAGGGTAGAAACAGTATTTTTCCTTCAAGTCACGCAGGTTCTTTGAGAGCTGCAGTGCTGCAGTGTCAGGGGAACATAAGAGTTAGTTTTCCTCAGAGGGATGCTCTCCCTGCCAAGCCAGCAGCAGCTGTTTGGGTGAACCTTCAACAGGGAAGCTCTTTTATAGTCCCTGTGCTAGATGGGGAATCCCCCACCAGTGACTAAGACAGAATAGTGACCTTCACCTCCTGATTCATTTCCCTCTACATTCTGCCATCTTTTTCTATTTTAGGGAACTCTTCTTATTTCTGAACTACAGTGATGTTCTTCACAGAGATCTCCACAATCCCCCAAACATCTCTCCTTTATTCCCTAGCAAGCAAGACGCTACATGGCAGTGAACCTGTATCCCTGAGGATTTGCACATTGCAAGGGCAGAATTTATAAGGTGAGAAGAACAATTATTGTGTAATGTTCAGTTTTCCAGCTTAGCAAATATAAGGTTTTCTTCAGTCCTCACGCTGTCTCCCACTACTATTTTTAGGATCGTTTCCACAGCCAGCTCTGCGTTATGGGAGGTTCTGCAGTAAGCTTATTTCTAGCTTTCATCCTGCATCAGGCCTCTGCGGTTTATGGGTCTAACATCCAGTGGTCTCTCTACCAGGTAGCTGATAAACAGTTTTTCATCCAGCATGGGGGGAGAGACTCCCTGTGGTTAAGCATCTAACTTAACAACCCTAGTGGGGCTCAGCCCAAGATAAGAGAAGGGATGTGGATGAGGCCAGCCTAGTGATTGTGTTTGCACTTTTGCAAGTGATCCTGGTGTTGGAGGGTGTGTGCCCCTGTCATGTGAGCAAACAGCAAAGGAAACATCTATTTGTAAGGGTGAAGGGGAGGTCAGAGACATGAGCATTGCAGTTATTTGCTAAATGGGGCCTCACAGTGTTCTCTCCACACTAGGACATAGGCACAAAGCTGGAAAGCTGGGAAAGGACATCCATGGCCTTTAAATGCTGTCTCAAATTCCCTGTAAACAGGCTAAACTTTCACTGCCATGGCTATTTATGGGACTGTTAAAGCATAATATTTTGTGCTTAGAAGGATGCTTGTACCTAAGATATTGTGGTTATATACCCAGTCTAATCCACCCCTAGCACTGCCAGGTACATAAGGCAGATGTCTGTCATCACCACCCAGTTCTATCCCAGACCAGTCCTTCAAAGGTGTTCACGTTGCTGACTTGCAGTTTTGCTGCTTTAGTCATTACCGTGTTTCCTGGCCTTCCTCAGGGTCACTGTCTCTTCTTTCCTCTTCATGTTGAAACAGGGCTTGTTTAAGGACCTGGTTATCTGGCACTCTCAAAAACATGGCCAAGGTCAATCTGTTTTCTCCACTGTACTGTTTGTACAGCTGTGGGTAATCATACAGGCTCTGAAATCTCTGCATTCCTTAAGCTCTCTGGCTGCTTTATGATCACTGTCCCCTGCAGGCATCCCCACAGAAAGCACTTTGGTTTCTGGGGTCTAGGCATGTTCTTCCAAGAATGCAACATGTACAGGTGTATGTGTAATGTATTTTTAATGACGGTGGCTCAAACACGCTTACAGGGAAGCTTTGCATTGATGCTGATGGCTTCCATATGGGCTTGTGATGGTACCCCTGCTCCTGATGCCTGGTAATATGGGAAGCAGAACCAATGCTATTTTATAAAGCAAAAAAGCCATTATCTACATATGGGCTGATCACGTATCACCTGCCTTCCTTCCCCCTCTCCAGCACCGTGAAAAGCAAGTTTCCCCACCAGTGCTGTGAAAGCTCCTGGCACAGAATGACTGGGATGGTCTAAAGTCCATCATCAAGTAGGGAAGAGAAACAGCACATGAGATATTGCCAGTAAAATCAAAGCATCTGCAAGGCCCAAGCAGGACTTGGATAAGAACTGCTGCTGGATGGCAAAGCCTGTGATCCCCCTGTGGTCAGAGGGACCTCTGCTGTTGCCTGCTTTCTTGGAGGACTGAGTGTGTGACCTGTGTGCTTTTATGTGCATTCTGAGTCTAGGTCATGATTATTGCTTTGCACGCTGATTGTTAAGAATTTGACGTGATCTGCAGAGGGTCCAGGTGATGAAAAACCCTAGGTAAAAATAAATCTACACTGAGTGCTAAAAAATCTAGATAACAATAAGCTACACTGATGGCTAAAAATTCCATGTGATACTAAAGCTCTAATTATAGCCATAACTTGGTGGTGTCCTCATTCTACCCAGGATCCCTACAGAACCTGCCTGTCCCCATAGCGTCGGGTGACAGGGAAGTGTTATTTTTATGGAAACAGAAGAAAGATTCCACACATTTCAACCCCATACCTTTAGAGCAGTGAATAGAGATATGTATGCCATGTATATGTATCCTGAAAAGCCCCCTGCTCCAAGCTCACTTAGTGTTGTGTATTACCACAGCTCACAGTGAAGTTAGAAACTATTAATAAAGGCATTTAGCATTAGAAAGATGTTAGGATTCATGTTTCACTTATTGCAGTTTTCTAAAAAAATATTGATTCTCCTGGATATATTTATGTAAGTAAATTTTCCTGGAGGACAGGAAAATAAAACCTTCATGCTGTCATTTTAAAGATGGGTCTGTAAACACACATATCAAACCTTTGTTAGTTTACTGTTTGCAACCTTTGCACTGTGACAGAATAATAATGTGTTCAGTCTTGTAACGAACACAATTTCATTACAATTCCAGTTATCAGGTTGGAGCTGACCACATGGCACAGTGGTCAGGGAAAACAGGGAGAAATTTTGGAGACGTGGTCAAGTAACATGCTGTGACCAGGTCACAGCATTGGCATGTGTGTGGTAGCTTCAGTAAGGAGGCTTTCGGCCTTATCATCCTCAGGATTTTCAGGGTCATCACCCATGACATCAAGTTACATTCTGAGACTAACGCTTCTTGACCAAGTCCTCTCCAGCTAATTTTCAGTTGAGCGCTACCATATTTCATTTGCTTGCCTTAAATTCTTTGTCTCGATGCAGCTCTGTATGGAAAGAGAAGTCACTGTCCCCTGAGACCCAACAAAAAGATTCTGGTTTCTGCGCCTGGACCAACATGTCCCTCAGAGTATGAGAAGGCTCATAAGCCCTCTGTGGAACAGAGGCTGCAAATGAAGTCTGCTGGTGTGATACCAAGACATTGTTTCTAGAGCATGTGGGTACAAAAAGGCAGAACTAACTGTATTACCATTTGAACAATGAAGTGAAACCTGGCCAGCACTGGTCATCATGACCCTATGGAGCAGAAGAAACTTAGATGAAAGTCGTGGCTAGGTGCAGGAAGAAATAAAGATGTATGGGAGGGTAGATGGAAGACCACCAGCACACTGAGGAACAAAGGTATGCACACAAGACTTCTTCAGTGCAAACTACATTAGCATAAAAATTCTCTGGCCCCAGCTGCGAATAAATCATCCAGAAGAAGTCCAGTACACATGGCTGGTGCAGATGCAGCTACTTTTTTTGCTGCAAGGCAACCAGATTTACTTCAGTGTAAACATATCAAGTATCTCATCCTCTAACCTAATAAAAAGCACCAGATGATTCTTCATCTCTGCCTTGGGGAACAGGTCTACTAGGTGGAGTGGTGAATCAGATATGGAGAAAAGAGCCTGACAAAGTCCATGAAGGCCCCTGAGACCAGCGGTACCAGCAGAGTGCATGCTCAGGGGGTACTTATTAATACCCAGTTTTCTCCCAAAATTGCCATAGCCACTAGAAATGCACCATCCGCTGATGTGAGTGCTGCAGAAGCTGGAGGGTTTTGCACTGCGTGTGTAGGAGGGATGGGTATTTCGTTTGTTTCTTTATCCCGCAGAACAAGGGAAGCTTCTTGTTGGGGTTTGGAGTCTGTCACTGGGAGTGGTTAATACGAGGCGTGCACAGTAACTTATGGGAAGAAGGTTCCCCTAACCTGTCATTTCTTGTGTGGGTGTGTTTTGCCCTGCAGCAACCTTAACTGCTTTTTAACAGAATATTTTGGTGGGAATTGTTAGGAAAGCATTTCTCTAACTACCTGAGTCTCGCTGTGCTTTTTAGCCCTACCTATACCGCAGCATAAAATATTCTGTACATTGGGAATTCTCAAGACCTGATAGTCATCTCAGTGGTACCCAATTTAGACAGAATTGTTTCTGATTTACATTGGCATGAAAGAGGGTTTTCCATATGTAATGTAATATTTTGCCTCTCTCAGATGTAGACACAAACACCATTCTCAGCCTCCTTCATATGGAGGGTAAACTGCAGATGGACCAGATTAACTCTTTTGCTAAGAACCAATACCTCAAACCTCCAGCGCTGGAGAGAAGCAAGAGAATGAAGGAGAATACGTATTTGGTACTGCTTATCTGAGGGGTACTGAGGATACTGAAAAGCATCTGAAGCTCCTCAAGATGGGTAAGGCTCAGATCAGAGACTGGCGCCTAATGCTGTGGGGACAGACAGGTTCTTTTAGGGTTGCTGGTTAGAATGGGGACTGGCCACAGGGCTATGGCTATAATTAGAGCTCTATTATCACAGAAAAAAAATAGCAATCAGCGTTGCTTATTGTTGTTGAGAATCTTTAGCAGGCAGGGTAACTTCTTGTTACACAGAATTTTTAGTAATTAGCATAGTTTTCTTATCCAGAATTTTTAGTCACCTAGACTTTTCAATCACTGGGGCCCTCTGCGGTTTGTGTCAAATTCTTAATAATCAACACACGATACAATAATCATGATCTAAATTTGGCGTATACCTAAAAGCATATCAGTCACTCAGCCCTCTGAGGAAGGCGATGACGGTGGAGGCATCCCCAGCCAGCAGGGAAACATGGGTTTTGTCTGCCAGCAGCAGTTCTGGTCCAAGTCCCATACTGGACTTTCAGCTGCCTGATTTTTTGGGCAATATCTGGTGTGCTGTTAGGCTTCCCTGTCCCATAACACATTCTGGTGACCCAGTGCCTGGGCTTTCACAAGGCTGGTGGGCAACCTTCCTTATCACAATGCTGACAGGAGGCTTTCCTGTTCTATAACGGGTGTCACCACATCCTGGTGACACCACTGGTGGGCAAATATTCTTGTCACAATGCCAAAAAAACAGGGAGAGAAAGGGAGTGATCTATGTGATCAATGTGCTAACAGATAATGGCCATTCACCTCATAAAATCCCAGTGGTTATGCTAGCCATATTACTGGGAGGCAGGAGCAGGGGGTGCCAGTCATAGAGACCTAGGTAGATGCCAAATAGCATTCAAATTTTGCTGTGATGTGATTGGGCTTGCTGTTTCTGATGAGGGTTGCACTTTCTTGCTTAGGTGACCTCCATTTTGCGACTCCCAGAGCTGAAGGCAACTGTTTTGGTTTTCTTTTGTTCGCACTCTTACTCCATCAGCATCTTCTCCTAAACTACAACAAACCTGTGCTTTAGCCCACACATTTTTTGTGTCCTGTCACTGCGGTAGAAAAGCCCAGAGTCTCATCGAGTTGTCAGTTCCCCTGCCTAACTGAAGCAGCTAGAGATGTAAAGGATCGTATCACCTCAGTTGCAATTTGCAGGGAACTCATGCAGAGAGGGGAACGGGAGAGATGGGGGAGAAAGGTTAGTCTCTGTGCTTCACTTTTACTGCATTAAGGGTGTTGGTGTTGATGTAGATGCAGGATAAAGATAGTCTCACCTCGAATTCCTCCAAAGCAATTCTTTCATGTGGCTGCCTCAGTAGAATGAAATCTTCATGAAATCGTCAGCACACCCACCCAGACATAAGCCAGGCACTAACTGCTCATGTTTAGAAACAAACTTTCCCCATAGGTACATTATTCATAGCCCGTCACTTGCCAGTTTTCCCTTGGAAGACATAAACTAAACATTAGGATGAAAGGCAGTGCACAGTCGGGTCTCTCTCTGTTTACCAGCTGGATGGTGCAGCAGACCTGTAGGCTCTCTCAGCCCTCTCTGTCACACACATCTACACATCAGCTGCCTCTGCGCTGCCTTCCCAGAACCTGCTGCTCCGCTCACAGGCTGCAGGGTGCTCTGTTAGCACTCGGCAGGGTCCTGCGGCTTCCAAGAGAATTCCCAAATCCAACCGAGTGAGAAGCATTTGCTGTTTTCAGACATTATTCCAGGAAAAGAGGAAATCATCCTCCCGATCCATCCTGCCAAAAGGCTGCGGGCATCTCTGTTGCCTAAGAAACATAACAGGTTGTTGTTATAACAACTGCAGACCAGCTGACCTCCCGCTTCCTTTCGTCAGCCAGCTGCAAACATCCTCGGTCATGTAACAGTCTCCGACCGAACATCTGACCCCAGTTTATGCAATTCCCCCGTGACAGTTTCGTAAGCTCTTTGTCACTTCGCTTCACTCGATTGTTTGCTGAAAGCACTCACGGTTAGCTCGCCTGACGCGAACGTTTCAGTACGACAGAGCGCGATATGGCTAAGCCCCCCATCTCCAAGGCAACCCCACGACCCTGCTCTAAGGGTACGCCGTGTCATGAGGTAAAAACAAAAGGATACGCAGAGATAATTCCAGCTCGGACTGTCCGTAGTGTTACTGCTTTGGCAGTGACTTAAAGAGACATTCTCCAGCTCGTTATTTAAACGTGGGAGGGTATCACAAAGATAGCATTTCTCTAAAGCTATGCACACCCTCAGGGGGCCGTGTCCATCCTGCACAGAGCTGGTATCAGACTTGGGCTTTGCTAGAGGAGAACAGATTCATTCTCCTTTTGTTCGGGCATCATTTCCAGGTGGCCTCTGCTGACGGTGCTGCGGCAGAGCAAGAGCCTCCCTGCAGGATACCGGGTGGGACTGGCGGTCATGCAGGACCCTGCCCAGGGCAGCACACCTCAGGGGTAAAGGGAACGAAGAAGTTCCTGGTTTTTATTTTTTATTTTATTTTTTATTTTTTCCCCATATGAAATCTGTTATTGACGTTGGATCTGGAGCACAGCCGTATGCAGCCCTTATGCAACATCTCAGTGTAACCCTAAGTGTCTGGGAAAACCTTGTTGGTTTGTCCTGAGGTTTTTGGTTTTTCAGTTTATTTATTTATTTTTTTATTTTCTTCTTCTTCTTTTTTCTTCCCCGCCTACCTCCTCACTCCTTTCTCTTATCATTTACTCCCCCCCCACGTCTCTCCGGGGCAGGCCGCACCCCGCCGCGAGGGCACCCCGGGCAGTGCCGCCTCAGGGTCCGTCCCCCCCGGCACTACAACTCCCATCGTGCCCGGGCGCAGGCGGCCTTTCCCGCACGCAGAGCGGCTGCCCGCAGGAGCCTGATCAAAAACACGTCCCAGCGTGCGCTCCCCTCCATCTCACCCCCTCCAAGCCCCACTCTGCCTCCCCCTCCACGCCTCACCTCACCACCTCGCCTCCCTCTCGGAGGACACCAGCCAGCGAGCTCCGGGATGGCGACTTTCCGTCAGGCTCTGGCGGGGACGCCTCCCCCCCGGGCCTAGCGGGGCACAGGAGCGGGGCGCCGGGTGGCGCGGCCTGCGCGGCGGCAGCAGCGGGATGAGCGGCAAGGAAGGTAACTTTGTAACTTTTAAGGGGCTTCCTTTTGGTTTCCTTTTAGTGAATAGGGAGAACTCCGCGCATTAAAAGAGGTGTGATGGTGTGCAGGAGTTTGCCAGGTTTTGGCCGCTGCTAGGAGCACAGGTTACAGCTGTCACGGTGATAACGAGGGAGGAATGGCTGAAATGCTGATGGCTCAGCGCTAGGCGAAGGAACGGCAAAAGGAGGAAGCGGCAAAAAGCGCCCGTCAGTAGTAAAGGGCAATCCCCTAGAGGCGGGCTTTGAGTGAGGGGTTGAAAAGGGAGCCTGGGGCAGGTGTATAAAAGGCCAGTCAAAGGGAACAGCTGTAGCAGGGTGGAAAGAGAAGAAACTTTCAAATGGGCGGAGTGTAAGGACCTAAAATGCTGCTCCACAGGAGATAAAAGCTTGGATGTCTGTATAATAGTAGTCTACTTCATTCCTTAAGTACTCTGCTGCTTACTGAAGACCAATAACATAAACTACAGTTAGTTATTGTACAATAAATTACTGCTACCTGTAGTGATTTTAATGACTTCTGTTAAGCTCTGTATCTAAAATATTTTTATTTATTTATTTATTTATTTATTTATTTTTAAAAAAGAGATGTAATCCTGTAGGCTCTTGTTCACCCTGTAGGCCATTGTTCATACAAGAATTTCCATGCAGCTGTTTCCTTACAGAAAGGAAACATGAAAGGCTATGAACGTCTTATGAAAAAGGAGTTAAAATCCTGGTGTGCTCATCCACTGAAATTGGTATTAGTTTTTCTAGTTTTCACTACGAATGTGGTGGAACAAGTAATATGGTAACGTGAAGGTGACATCAGCTGGTAATAGGGGGTTACCTCACTTATCTGTAAAATATGGATAGAATCATAAATGCTCTGAAGACAGCATTCTGAGGTTATTTATCTACTGGCAAAACTATTTTAATTCCTTTTTTTCTCCTATTAATAGGATCGGGTGGGTTCAGAAAACGAAAGCATGACAATTTCCTGCATGGTCAAAAAAAGGAGGAAAAAGAGAATGTTAATCCGTCTTCACCTTTGATGACATCTTTTAAATGTAAGTAAGAATTTGGAAAGCCAGTTTGTCAAAATGTGTGTTGTGGAATTTGCTGTGAATTACCTATTTAGTGTTGGAATAAGCCAACTTTCTTGGTGTGGGGGGTGGAGATTTGAAACTAGTTGGACTCCTGCTTTGTTCATTTAGAGCTTGGTGTTTTGGTTTCTATGTAATTAAGTCTCGAGTGGGATTTGGCATGGCTGCACCTGACTCATGACTTGCTTCCTTTTTCATCTTACCTCCTGTTCCCCCTGCCCACCCTGCTTGTGCTGAACTTGATGCTAAGTAAGCTGCAGAAGTGTCCAGGCAGACAAAAGGTGCTGGGGCGCTTTGGTGGCAGATGATTAATTTTGACCCCTGATTTTTTATTTTGAATAACATACATACACTTGCACTCTAAATTGAGCAGAGTACTTTCAACTTCAGTTTTTCACCCTCAAATGTAACAATTTTTCTTGACGTGCTATTCATTTGAATACAAAACAACCCTTGTTTTCTTTCTCTCCCATGAGATCCTGTCGGTGGTTCGTTAATTTCACAACAGAGTAAGGGGCGCAGTTTATCCTGACTTTTCAAAGATCCACACTATGTATTCCTCTAGTGCTTATAAGCCCTGGAGTGATGGAATATTTCTTGATGATAATTCAGTGGTGGACTTAACTCTCAGAATTTGGTGGAGACACACCAGTCAAGCATATGAAAGATTTAAAGATCAGTAGGAACATTTATGGCTCCTCTTAGTGTTCTAGAGGAAGATGGGGGAGAGAAACTAACAACAACAAAAAAAGGGAATCCAGTTTTTTTGTCAAGGCAATGAGAAGTACAGGTTTTTAGCTTCATCTAAACTTTGCTTATCTGTGAACTGCTACATTTTTCTAAAGGATAGTCACTTGGTAGACCCTTTAAAAAAAAGTAATCTCAGTGTATTTTCTACCATCTTCTTGCACAGACACTTTAACACATCAGACAGCTGCGCAGGATATGTTTAAATTCTTTTAAGTATCCATTAACAGTTTATTTAGTGGAAGAATAGCCTATAAAATGTTAATGTTATATGTGAAACATAATTACTCATTCATTACTCATTCTACATAAGAAAAGTAGATATGCATCCTGTCTTCTCTCTTTGTCTTCATTCTAGTTAGGCAGAGAGAATTTACAGCAGTAAGTTACAAATCTTTTTAATAATGTAAATATCTTGCTTTGCTACTTCTAGTTCTTAAGGATGTTAAAATAGTTGGCTTTCAGCCAAGTCTCGTTTTGACATAAAATATAAGCTTTCTTTTGTATTCTGTGCATTTTTAACAGTGTACGTGCTTTTGTGTGTGTGTTTTTTGCTCTTTAGAAAACAGTGAGTCTTGTTTTCTAATGACTGTAGGGTTTTATTTCTGAATTTTCTTCTTGTATTTAGGTGAAAAGCTGTGTCAGTTTTCTGAACGGCACTATTGCAGAATAGATTTTACTAGTTAAAACAAGTATTTTTACTTAGAATGCTTTGGGCTGCTTAAAGCATCATCACAGTTGGTGTGTATTTAAACTTAACTTACTAAACAGAAGTAGTGTTACTAATGAATTTTGCTATTCAAAACTGAAGTTTCATAGACATTTAGTTGTCTAAAGATACGTGTCGATCCCTCAAAGAGGCTTTAAAGAGCCAGAAATCAGAGCTAGGTTCCTGCGTGCTTATGAGTGTTCTGTTTGGCACATTCCTGTACGATGGGACTTGCTGTATTTTGTTCAGAAATGGTTTTGTGCCTTTGCTGTGTGGTGAGCTCCCGAGATGTGCAGGCAGCTGTTGCACAGCAGCTCCGGCAGGCAGGGGGCAATGGTGGTCTCCACAGCACTGCCCATGCTGTGAAAAGGCTGGTGGGGCTGAGGCCCCCAGCAGTTACTGTGGCACATGATCTCTGCTTTTTCCCCTACACTGTATGCTGTGCTAACCGTGCTTGTTTCTGTCATCGTTGACTCCGCAGCGTTTCAGCTGGAGCTTGACACCAGGCATGATAAATACGAACGGCTTGTGAAGCTCAGTCGTGATATAACTATTGAAAGCAAAAGAACGATATTTCTGCTCCACAGGTTTACCAGGTGAGTCACACAGAGTGAAGGTGTTCACAGAAACCTAGAAGCTGCCTTTCATTGTGTTCTCTGTATTTGTCATGAATAGCTGCAGTGTTTCCTTGAGAAAGATTTAATTAATTTCCCATAAACATCCTTTAGGGTGGATATGAGGTAACAAACACTTCAGCTAGAGAATTAATAGATGCTGCTTCAGGTTTTGTAGTTGGTTTTACTGAAGTATTAAACAGGATCAAAGCAGTAGAGGAAAACAGCAGATGAGAGCTTTCCAGCTTCCAGCAAGCTGGGAGAGAAGAGTGTGCACCCTCCCTTCAGGTTAGTTGCCTCTGCTGCTACTTCCCTATTTTCGTTTTTGCAACCCCAGCCTAGGTCATCAATGTAAAGAGGAGGCAGCCTGGGTTTTTTACTTGACTACATTCTACAACCTAAGAGGCTTGTGTGTGAGGTTTTGAGCTTCTGTATATTTTGTGTCCTTATGAACCTTCAAGCAATTGTTGAGAGCCACGGAGAAAATAGAAAACAGGACAATGTGGAGCTTTGCATAGCCTGTTGTATAGAATGTTTACTTGTCCTACGTGTAGCTGCTATCACAGATCTCCCTGTCCCTTCTCCTGGATTTATTTTTTCTTTCTTACCAGCACACTTCTGCTGTAGTAGCAGCTATTTATAGGTACTGTAGTAGTAACAGTTATAAATAGAGATTAGGAAGTTGCCTTTCTAACTTGGTATTCTGCAAAGAGCTGTTATGATAATTCTAGTAACTGCTACAGCCTTGATTGTAAATACCCCCACTGCAGGGGCCAGGTATGCTGGGAACTGGTACAAAAAGAACAACAGAATTCCCCTTTACTCTGAATTTTAGATACCTGCTTAAGATATTTGTGTTTTGAGGAGAGTGGAAGTTTCCCATGCTGCTATTTTTATTTCCCACTGCTTTGCTTTTAGCCATTAATGTGGCTTTACTTTCAGAAATCTGTTTGCTTTTAAACGTTTCCTTGAGACCAGTCTATATGTAGTCCCCAAATAGACTGTGCACCTAATATAGCACATAGATTATTTGGGGTTTGGGGAGAGGTGATTTAAAAGGAAATCAGATAAACTAAACTAAATGCCAAGTACATATTGATTGTAAATCAGATATTTCAGTTCTTTCATAATAACATAGGTCATAATTACTTTTTAAAACTTCGTAAGTATGTCATGTGTGCTCTGTAATATATTACAAAATGCTGATGTTTTTTAGAGAGGTTAATGAACTTCTGCAAATGCTGCTCACTTTCTGGAATACTTTTTTGAGGCCTTTGCAAGTGTTTCTTATTGTTCTCTCTTCAACAATTGTTACAGTTATTATCTGGAATAAATATTATGCTGCCAGAACTAGGTTTGGCTGGTCAATTATTTTCACTGTATCAATCTGCAAAATCTTCCTTTTGGAATCTACAATAGATGTTAAACTGCTTCTTATTCCACTACGTTTTTTTTTTTTTTTTTTTTTTCTTGAAGTCATTGAATATGTATTAGTAAATGAAAATCTGTAACTTCTTTTTAACTGTTTGGTCATATTCTGAAAGCAGCTCTTTCAGTTTCTGCTTTATGATTGCAGTGCTCCCAATGGGGAAGAAATACTAAATGAATCTGAAGTCAAGTTAGATGCTGTCAGACGAAAGATTAAGCAGGTTGCACAAGAACTGATTGGAGAAGACATGTATCAGTTCCACAGAGCTATCTCTCCAGGTAAATTATTTTAAAATAGGGAAAATATTCTATTTTGTATTAAACTCAGTTTCTTACCTAACAGTGGTTCCTCTTCATGCTGCAGGTTTGAATTTAGCACATGTCTATAGTTACAAATCAGGACTGAGATTTGTCTTCGCAGTTAGCTCTGGTACTGGGGAGGCTGTTGTCCTACAGTCCTGTTAGCATTGCGGTTAAACAAGAATTTGTTGCAGCTGGAAAACTTTGGACCTTGACCTAAACTAAAGCTGGGAGCAGTTCTAACAAATGTACTTGCTGGTCCTCTGTGACTTGGAGGAGGATGTGCAACATGCTCATTTACCTGAGCTGAAAAGGGTGTAACTTGGGGGGGTGGGGTGTGCGTGTGTGTGACTAACCTGTGAAATTACTCCATTGTGAATCGATGAAGTTAATAACTTAAAATCCCTAATGAGCATTTTTCTCTTCTGAAGACTTGGAATATGCCTCTGTCTAGGTGCTACAAGCATTAAATGACAGTTTATACTGTCTTTACTAACATCCTTGAGATGCTAAGTACCAGTGCTTTCATCACTTTTGCTGACAAATGACATTTCTTTGCTACTGAATCTGATTTTAAAATTCTTTTGCTTTGTTTGTGGCAACATAAGAGTAAAATCTGTAACTGCTTCTTTGATAGCTTTATAGCATGATCAAGACATCTTGCATTTACCGATCTTATTTTAGACATTTTGGAATCCTGTATATCTTTTCTTGTTCAGGCAAGACTTTTTCATTTGAGGAGAACTGAAGATATGCCCCGATTTAGTTGTTTAAAAATTTACTTCTATAAACCAGAGGAAATACATCTATGGAGAGAGAGAAGTATTTTACAAGACAAATAGTGCCCAAGTTAACTTTTACTTATCTATGTGAACTTAAGTTTGTGTAAGAGTGAGTCAGCTCTTAAGTGAACATTCAGTTTGGCACTTCAGATACAGAACAAGTTTGCTGTGCTAGTTTTCAATGACTCTAATTCACTTCCACAGCCGCTTCTGGTGCGTTGGGTTGTTCGGATTAAATATGAGTAATTACTCTTAAAAGAGCCACTTACAACCTGTGTGAATCTTGCTGCTATTTATTCCTTAATACTGTAAAGAAATAGATGATTCAAAACTCTGAAAGTACAAGCGACCTCAAATGGTGATTAATGCTAGTTCAAGTGCTTGAATTTTCATTTTAAGTTCTGTTTATAAAAGCTGAGAATCCTTTCACTCAGTTTTATGAAGGCAATTTTTGAAAGCTTTTTTTAAGACCTGTAAACTTGCCTGAAAAACCAGTGAAGATCGTAGTCCCCTGTGGCTTATGTATTATTCTTGGCTATCTGTATAATAGCAACATTTGAGGTGTGCTACTTCACAGATCTTTGTAAGACCTCATGGTACAAGCTATCACCATGTGGGCAGAATTGTTACGGGGTAACCAGTTACCATGCTCAGTTGCTTCAGGTGAGTTTCTTAGTATGGGGCTTCCCATGGGTAAATTCAGAGATAACACCTACCTTTGTTTTTACTGAGGGGAATCTTGCCTGGAATTAGCTGTCATTAATCTCAATGTAACTGACTATACCTAAAGAGCAGACATATGGAAACTTTTGTTAACTTCTACGTGTACTCATGTCCTATAATGTAAGGGAACAAACCTTGCTTCCAGATTTCTTCTCTGATTAAAACAAAATTGGTTTTAATTATTAAAAAATACATCCTTGCCAACCTGAAATGTTAGCTTTGTATGAAAGGTATATAAATTTAGGCCAGAAATAACTTGGGAAAAAAAAAAGGAACAGAAACTTCTTGTTAATTTCTTTAAGTTTGCTTTGTTTAGTAAATACTCATATACAGTTAGCTACACTAATTTTCCTTCATAATTGATTTCTGACTTACATAAATCGGTTAATATCAAAATGGAATGAAATAAGCTCTTCACAAAACAACTGAAAACATTCTATGAGGCACAAAATCAGCATTTCTAAAACTTCTCACCAATGTTTTAAATATGAGCTCTTAATATGTGTATGTTTCTTAAAATGGTAAAGATACATCTGACCACTGTAGAATGGGCCAAATTATGATAGACCTCTGCTGCACGTGTATAACGTCTTAGTGCCTCAATGGCTGCAAAGCTTTTATATATTCAGTGCATCCCCAACACTTGCATACGACTTGTAGAGGAGTGAGATTGTCATCGGATTAAAGGATTTTCTTTTTACAGTTTTAAGACATTGAAAGATAATGAATCTGACTGAGTTATCTAGGTTTAAAAAAAAAACGGGGGGGGGGGCAAGAGGTATTGGTATACTAAATAATAAGGTGGAGTAGAAGTAGGCTTTGCTTTCCGTCTTTTCTTTTGATCAGGTCTGCGAACAAATGCCTGAACTTCACAGTTCTGTGGTCTGAACTAAAAATCATAAATATGCAGCCCTGCATTGCATTTCTCCAGCCACTGTAGGTTGCAGTGGGATTGCTTGGAGTGAGAAATGGAAATAGCTGTACTTTCACCTTTCTCCTCTGTTTAGGTAACATGAGCCAGTGGCCTGTCTGTGGAATCTCCTCAGGTGTATAATACTGCCTGGCTCAGAGGTCTCCCAGTTGTTTCTGCAATTAGGTAGTTCTTGCCTCATTAAGAAGGCTACATAAAATCTGACTGAAATATAGTCGTCTTCATTTAGTTTCTGTAAGACATCCACGGTGTCTCCTTCATTTCCAGCTCTGGCTGGTGTCCATCATGCATGCTTTATAAGGGCGAATGTTAAAATATGTGTGTGCCACTGAGAAGGCAGGGAATGCTTTTAGGCATCATTTAAATGAGCTTATGTGTATGACAGGTATGCAATGCAATCTTTTAGCCTGAGCTTTGCTCTCACCTTGTTCGTTGAATCCTCCACTCTTCAGTTAGTCGTATGGAAGGAAAAAAAAAGGGACGTGCAGGCTTAAAGACTTGTAGATCTTGACAGAGCTGATGCTAGGATCAAGGAGGTGACAGAGATGTGAAGATGCTGTCTGTCTGCATTATGAAGTTGAGATAGAAAACCTAGAGACATGAAGAATGAAGGGACAGTTAGATAAAGAAAAACAGTGAAAGCAAATGTTTACGATCTGTATGATCTGTAAATGAAAACAATGGTAAGAATTAAGAATGCTGCTTTTGGTTTTGTTTTTAAATCTAATGTGTTTTTAATTGTTGCCTTTGCTTTTTTCACAGTGGAAACAGTTTGCATGCCTTTCTGAATACAAAACTAGGAAAGGTGCTAGATCTATTGTCCTCATGCATTTCCTAGAGCTGTAAATTTTGGCTTTCACCTAGTTTTCTATTCTGATTTTGTGTTTTAAAGAAATTCTGGAGAACTAGTTAAAAGTTAAACTTTTTTTTCTTCAAAAAAGAATAAAGAAACGCCTACGTCCCATATCACAAAAGCAGCATGTCCAATTAACCTCAAACTTCCTAAAAATATTCTCCTTTGTCTTGAAACCAAACATGAAACATCCTCCTGTTCCCCACCCTACATCTCTCAGAAAGAGTAAAAGGGATCAAAACTGGGCTTATAATGGAAACTGCTGTAGCAGCCTGAACTGGGGAGTCATAAGTGTCTGCATAATAAAGCTGCCTAATACATATTTTATTCAGTATAATAATTGCTAGCCTATAAATAGAACAGTACTATGAGTATAATGCTTGGGAATATTGTTTGCCACTTGTAATTGTTGAATGCTTTTTTTGGGGTTACTCCAAGCAGTTGTTCTTTTGACTTGAAGATAAAACAATTCTGGCAGAGCACTAAAGGAGTTTCATGCTTTCCCTCATTAAGAATAGTGCTAATGGCACGCAGGACGTTTCCCCAAAGGACACTTGCATGAGCTCAAACACTGAGTATAGCACTAATTGAACAACAACAAAAACTGATGACTGTTTTCTACACGTTTCTTAACAGTACAGATTGTCCCAGGGGATGATTAAACAAGCAAACAAAGAGATACTGAAATAATGAAGTCTTTTTTTAATGTGGAGCTCTTCATTTGTTCTGGTAGAAATGTTCAGCTTTGTTGATATTTTTAAAGCTTTACTATTTGTAATATAGAATTCCTGCTCCTTTGCCCCACTTCGCAGTGTATACCTTATATATCCTGTGAGGAAACGTGTACTGTTGCTTTAAAATTCTTGTGGGGTGCTGTGCAAGAAAAGGGCTGAGAATGTTTTTTATGAATTTATGAAGTGAAGGGAGGAAACTTTTCAGGATTATATATATAAACTCTTAAAATATTCACGTAAAATGTCAGTAGGAGACAGGAAAAAAAAGTATAAGCCTTAAAGACAAGAAAGAGTATGCCCTGTGACATTTTAGGGTTTATGCAACTATTCTAAGTACTTATAAAACTAAATTTATTCTGTATAATGCAAAGCTTGCCTAAAGCAGAGGGGAGTGAAGAGATGTGTGATAGGTTGGTGTGTGGGGATGAATGGGGCATCTTTCTAACATGGTTTGTTAAACAGTCTCCAGCTGATTGAAGCTTTACTCATTTTTTTGTCCCATAACAATACAGGATAGGGTGTGTGTGTGAGAATAATAAGGCTGTTGAGGCATTAAACTGTTTTCTGTATGGCAATTTGACTGAGAAAGCTTTTTAGCAGTAATAATTTAAGCTGCGCGTTGCTGTTTATACAATGAGGTCATTAGATCCTGCTAGGAGCAGCATAGGTGTGGTGTTATCTGCACAGCTGGTAGCAGTGCATAAGACCTGGTGTGGAACGAGGAACCCATATTTCTTTTGGGGCTTCCTCACTAACGCAGCATAGGGTGGTGATAATGTGTAATGAGAACGTTGCTGGCCGACCTTGCTGTTTGCTGTGTGTCTGTGCTAGCAGGAATCGTGAATGTGGTGGTTTGCACAGAGCAGCTCATTAGCTCTTTATCATGTCTGCACTTGCTCCGAATAGGATTAGATGATGAGGCTGTAAAATGTCAGCACCTTGTCAAAGCTATTGCTCTGTGACTGCTTCTGCCCATGATGGTGCGGGAAATTCTGTGCAAAAGTTCAGCACTGATGCAGTCTAGCTCATAATTTATCTTGTGCAGGCACTATTGGTGTTCTCAGAGAATGATATAATGTCACTTATTTTTGTCTCCTGTCTTGCCCCATCTAAGGTCACTTCAGGAGTCTAATTATACAGCGACAAATTGCATTGTTGGATTGGACAAAGTCGGTTTAGTCTGCATGGATGAAAAGGAAATAGTTTAGTTGTGCTAGAGGACCATATTTTAATTTCATTATGTAGTACCGCCAGACACGATGCTGTAAGAAATAATTTGGAGATGGGCGAGGTCTGTCCAAGTAGGCCAGATTTAGATGTCCTAATCACTTGTGTAAGTACTATTGTTCTTCTGGTATTGTAAAAGGGATTCTGCTTAGAACACAAACTAAACGAACAATCCACGTGATGATTTCTGTGTTACCTGGTCTTTTGTTCTTACCTTTTTCACTCACAAGATAGAAAGAACATCTTGTACTTCAGCTACCCTAGCTACCTTTTCCTATATATGTATTTCTAAAATAAAATCAAGGTTAAGAACAGTTCTGTACATCAGAAACAGTAGAACTCTTTTTGCTCTTACAGTTTAAAAACTGTGATAAAATGGGTGATGTACAAAGGAAAAGCTTTACTGCATCAAGAAGGGTGTCGTGGATTGGAAATATCTCACCCAGGAAAAAAAACACCTAAAACATGAAAGGAAAGCTGTCCATGAAGGAAGCAATCAGCTTTCTGCAAGATGGTGGGAAAACATAATAACACAGGAACAGGATGTAGCTGAAGAATTAAAGTTCATCTCTTTGCTGTTGTGGGTGAGAGGTAAAATGCCAGAAATGGAAACAAAGTTTCCTGATTATACTGAAAAATTAACGGAATTTGCAGTGAAGAAGCCAATATTTATCGCATATAATTTTGTTAATTCTTCTGTTTGCTTTCTTTCTTTCTCCATTGCTCTGATGTTCTTGCACTGCCAAGTGTGCCAACAAACTGTCAGACTGATTTTCTTCACCCTGCAAGTTGCTTGTTTGAAACTTGCTATCTTCGTATTGTTGCATTGTACTGCCCTTTGTTTATTTCTGTCTCATGCCTTTCTGCTAGGTTCTTCCAAGGAAGGTAAACACTCAGCAATTGCAGAGCCTCTCACTTCTTATGTTCTGCTGCAGGATTTGTATGTCCATTCACAAAAACTTAAACCTGAGAAAATGAATGTGGGTTGAGACCCGACCAAACACAGCATGCTCTGTGTGAGCACTGGTCAGTAGCTGGTCCCTAGAGGAGCTGTTGGCTTCAGCGTACTCCTTAAATTCGGCAGTGGTCATTGAGGGCAGCATAAGAGCAGCTACATACATTCTCCTAAAGATGTGTGCTGTGGATGGGGTCAGATTGTCACTTCCTAGTTCTAACATAAGATCGAACTGTCCTGAAGTTCTGCAGCACTATTACAGGAAATACTGCTGTTGTTCACATGACAGTCTGAAACCAGTGACACTGTCCTTTAATTTAGTTTCATAGTTAGCAAATGGAGGAGTCCTTGTGCTCTGACTCAGGAGTTTTTTTAGACACTTCCAGCTGTTAACATCAGTCACTCACAGATCAGAGCTCTCCAGCCTTTACAGGAACTGAGTGCTGGTGGAGAATTAGGGAGGATTAGAGAAAAATGCATGCCCCTTTTTATGTTTAAAATCACAGAAGAATGTGCCTTAGAGAAGCTCCATGACAGGAAACAGCCAGTATAGCACATCATGATTAGGTTTCTGTTTTACAGTCATATGGTGAGAAATAGGGGTTGGTGGCTCATGATGTGCCTTTTTTGTCATCTCCACTGATCTTTATTTATGAGAATATGTGGCTACCATTAGTACTTCTGATCAGGTTAGATTAGTTGGGACTTTCACACAGAAAAAGTGTTGTCTTGAGGAGGACTTCTCACTGGGTTTGAACTGAGAAAGCTATGTAGGTAGGTGCTCTTTGATCATTGAGCATACTGGCTGACTCAGAGCTTCCTTTCTTTGGTATCTTAACAGTTGCCCTCAAGGCTGTTGCTAGTGTAAAATTTGCCATCCAACTGAATGACTTTTAAAAAACTGGATATCAGTTCTCAGAGGAACTGGAGGTAGTCAAAGATCAGGAAGACTACTTGTCACAGGAATTTATATATATTTAAGAATTCATGTAGAGCATTGGCTCATCTCCAGAATTTTTCACTTTTTCTTTTTTTTTGAAAAAAACAACAAACCAACCAACCAAAAAAAAAACCTCAAGAACAAAACATTCTGTTAAAAAGTAACTATGGTACATCCCTTGGTTCTTCAAGTAGAATCAAAATAAAAGGTTGTCAACTTTTCATCCACAATGAGTCATCTACGAGAAAACTAGCATTTATCATATGTACACATGTTTCTAATAACAATAACAAAAAAGACTCAAATTGTTCTCTGTAATGAGAGAATAAAATATTCTCTGCAGGGTATTTGTGCCTGTTTGAGAAATGATTTAACTCACAGGCACCCGTGCCTATTTAACAGTGAGCCTGTATTTGTTTATTCAGTTACTTGGGAAAAAAAATGAATCTTGGGTTTTCTTTTCCCTAACTTTGGTGTGTATTCAACTTTAAGCAAAGTACAAACAGTCCTAACACTTAAGCATCTGAAATGCAACACTTCAATGCATGCAGATAGAAGGGAACAGACCCTCAGGGTGGTCATGGATGTGTCAAGTAGCAAGTGACTAATCGATAAAACATTGGGCTTAGTGAGAGAAACTTGCATCAATTTAGTTATCGATTTAAAAGTAAACCAGTTTAGGCAGATCACCACCAGATTTAATATACATTCTTACTTTAGTTACATTCTATTAGTAATCAATTTAAGGTAGTACAAAATATATTTCTCTATCAAGCTTCTCTGTTTGCACGGATTGCCAAAGTGATTTCAAAACTGGATTGTTAAAATGGAGCAGTTTGTTTATGCCAATATGGATTTAACTGTGTTTTGCTCTTTCCCAGATCCTTTTAAAATTCAAGGACTGTGTGTATGTAGGTATACCTGTCATAGTGACTCGGGTTTTGAAGTATTACTCAGTGAATAGAAATAGCAGTTATTATTCAGATTTGTAACCTTTTATGGACATCTGCTCTTGTGCTTTTATTTGTATTTGTTAGTTATTCCCATTGTATAAAATCTTCCTGAGTGGAATTATAATTCTTCTAAGCCTTTTTCACAACAGGATGTCTATGTCGTGAGCCTCTCAGAGGATAGCTGCCTTCATACTCTTTCTGTATGCTGTTATAAAATTAACCTTTGACTTCACACTCACAGTCAACTAAGCAGCTGTTAGATTGTTTCACAGCCGCAGTTTTAGTGTAATTACTTCAGTTTTTACCACTTGTGCGTGGAAAGAGAACTGTGAATCCAGGGAATTGTTGCCAAAGCTGCAGACAAATTGAAATGACTGAGGTGTGAATTATCACTCTCATCTTAATAGGATGCTAACTTTAAAGCATAATGATTTAATTTGTGTATAAATACTTTTAAACTTATTGCTTGTACTTATTGATATACTTGATTAATTATTTACTTATTTTATTAATTGATCAACAGGCTTGTAGCAGTGGGTTCTTTAAATCTACCATCTTCCCCATGGTCTTTAGAGTTGAGTAATAAAGGCTTTCAGTTTAACTTTTTTTTTTTTTTCTCAGTTTGGGATTTCCACAAGAATGTGACTTCTTTTTTCCTTTTTTCCTTTCCTTTTTAAGAGAGGATAACCTGGCAGCTTAAATGTGATAAGGTAGAATTTGTGACTGTTTTGATTTTGGAATGAATTTGCAATTAGGTAATTTCATGTGACTCTCCTCATGAATAATGTACCTCACCCATCATACTGTGATGCCGGAAGAAAATAGTTGTAATTAACTGTATATTTTCCTACCGTCTTTCTTTTGGCTGCTTTTGGCCTGTGATTCATGTATGGTTTAGTGGAGGAGCAGCGGAAGATAACACAGGCTATCATCTGCTTGCTTCCTATCCATCAGCAGAGACTGCCAGTATGAATAAAAAATGTTAACTTCAAGAACTGAGAGGCATTAAATCCATTTTAACCCATTTTTAACTGTGGAACTGGTGCTTAAATGAGAATCACAAAATCGTTGAGGTTGAAAGGGACTTCCAGAGATCATCTAGTCCAACCCCCCTGCTCAAGCAGGGTCACCTTGAGCATGTTGTACAGGATGGCATCCAGGTGGGCTTTGAATGTCTCCAAGGAAGGAGACTCCACAGCCTCTCTGGGCAGCTTGTTTGGTGCTCTGTCACCTGAACTGTAAAGTTCGTTTTCATATGGTGACAAAACCTCCTGTGGTTCAATTTATACCCAGTACCCCTTGTCCTGTCACAGGCCACCACTGAGAGCTTGGCCCCATCCACTTTACATTGTCCCCTTAGGTATTTATAGAGGTTGGTAAGATCCCCTCTCAGTCTCCTCTTCTCTAGGCTAAACAGGTCCAGCTCACTTAGTCTTTCCTCATAGGACAGATGCTCTAATCCCTTAATCATCTCAAGGAAAAATGAGTAAGTTAAATGTTAGGAGGAAACTCTCACCTCTTGTCTGACCTGTCATTCTAAGTTAAAATTTCACTGCATACAGGCATATATCTCAGCTGGGATTAGATTCTGTTCACCCTTACTTCACTCCTCCAGTTATGGAATTCCTTACCCATTTTTAAAGTAGAACTATATTTTCTTACCCCTTACACATTAATTTGACTCTTGGATTGAGTGATCTGATGACTTGAGTTTTTGAAAGAATCCTGATTTCTTGCTAGTACAGTACTGAGTTTCTTAGATTACTTAACTGGTCTTTCCCAGAGTTTGTATATGCAGACAAGGGTAAATATCTAGAATATCAGATGATTCAGATGGAAAAAAAAAAATGCACAAATTTTCAGGCACAAAATCTTCTCCATTATAGGTAGGTGCTCAGAAGATACCTCAATGTAACTTTACAATTCTCATGTAAAAAATATAATAAATATAATAAAGCTGTGTGACTGCTGCTTGTCACTAGTACAAGCTATTTGTGTAAATGTAGTAAAATACCAAAATATTGAAGTGTTCTGTTACCTTACATTTGTAATATTAAGAAATGCTAGTGGGAATAATACATAACTTTGTGTGTGTGTGTGTATACTAGGAAAAAAAATGCATAAAAGTAGCCTTACAAACTATTCTATTACTGGCAACTCAATCTGTAAAGAAGCCAACTTTGGAATAAATCCAAAATGAGCACAAGGGGAAGGTATTGTTGGATGGTGTAGTGAAATGGGATGGGGTTTTTCACCTTGGGGATTATTTGCTGAAATTAGCGGATGTCCTTCCGTTAAGCTAAAACGTACCATGTTTAAACATCCTTCTACCTGCACATGAAAACACCTTATTTCAAGGCCTGGGGTCATTAGGAAGTTACGTTGTAGCTATGTCTGGAAGAAGGGCTTAAAATACTAATATTTTTTCAGGGAGATCATTACCAGTCTGTAATAGTAACGATGTCAAATAAAGTTTTGTAAGGCTTGCTTATAAATACTGGGAGGTAGATCTGCTGATTGTGAAAGGTGAAAGCAAACAACAACCAATAATGCGTGCGTAAGTTTCATATGGTGGCATTAGACAGGAGTGAGGAGAATAGTGGATCAAGGCAGATTGGATGGGAAGAGAGAAGGCAAAAAATGCAGGTATATGTATGTCTATATGAATATATAAGAAATGAAATGAAAAGGAGGAGCCAAACACCCCGGAAAAAGACAAGATATATGTGGAGGAGTTAAAGTGGAATGAGTTAAAGATGGGAGTTAGCAATGCTTGAAAACATATCAAAAAGTTTGAGAGCTGATTTTGATCTCTTCGAGATCTTGGGTAAATGCAAAGATGATTCTCCATAGCTGATAATCTTCTCCATGGCTGGCAGAGAGATTCTCACAGATGATGTCATGGTAAGTGCTGCAGTATCTGGTAGCTCATAGCCTATCCATAGGAAAAGCCAAAATATCAGAATGAATTACTGGTCGTGTTATCAGCAGGGTAAGTCAGGAGAAGAATGGGTGATGAATCTACCTCTCTGCAACTTTTGAAGTTATTAATCTTAGAATAACTGATACTGAATAGCTTTTCTCCAGTATTCTTCTATGACTTGTGCTCAGAATGCTTGTCCTGAATTCAGCTGATGAAATTACTGCATCAATTTGCTCTTACAGCTCCCTGTGTACAAGAAATGGTTGTAGTGGGATCTTCTCATTTGGGAACAGCAGTGTTGAGTGTGGCTCTGGTTGGTAGTTCTGCTTTTCCCACTGCTGCTGTACAGAAGCATAAAGGGAGTATACTGAATTGCATCCACTCACATATTTAAAAAGAAAAAATGCAGGTCATTCAGCATGCTTCTGTGATTGTAATGTAAAAGGCGTACAATCACACTTTCCCTTGAGGTCTCCTCCAGTTTTCCTGGGTGTTTCCACTTTCCTCTTTTATTCAAGTTGATGTTCCCTTCTTTTCGATTCGGACTTTTTCTTTGATCCAGATGAAGAATCAGTTATCTGCTTCCTGATTATCTCCATAGGCTGAGATCCTGGCCCTGTAGTGGTCAGCTGGGCTTTTTATTGTTATTCTAATGGAACCAGGATTCTACTTCTGGTACCCTTGGGTACCTCCATGCTGGCAAAGCTATTGTCTAAGCCTAGCCTTCCTGTAGCATGATAAAGCAGTGTCACCTCTCTGCTTCTCTCAAAGTGAAACTATACCCTTAAAATTGTTTGGAATTGTCCTTCTGCTAAGATCTGTCACGTTACAGTCTGTTCCTTTAACTTCCTCTTTTGGCTCTCTCTCTGTCCCTAGGTCAGATACACATGTATTGTTTTTGTCTTCAAAACTTTTTAGCTTCATCCTGCCATGGCTGTTTGCTCCAGGTTTATTTCTGCTTTTTTTTTTTTTTCCACCAACAGTGCCAACATCAATTTTCTGCACATGAACTTTTCCCGCATGCTTCCCCCAAATCTGCCCTGTGCACATAAGGAAAAATTGACAGAACCTGTGAAATCACTGCCTGAACATTCAAGCTCTTTCATAGATCTCACCTGTTCTGTAATGCATACTGAAAATCACCATCTGTCATGTAGGTAGTGAGAGGCAATTGTGACAGGTGGCTGCAGATGGCATATAAAGCTGGTACAAGGTATATTTGTTATCCTATCTTTTATTTCCTTGCCAGTACACCTTTTGTTCCTCCTGCATGCCTTATTTTTAGAGCGTAAGTTCTTCTGGACAGAGCTGTTACTCCTCTTGCTGAACATCACAGCATTGTCTGTTTTTTTTTTTTTTGTTTGTTTGTTTGTTTTTTTTTGTCTTTGAGTTATTTCTAACAACATATGCTTTGTCCTGAACGTGAAGGTCACCTATCCTGCATGTTTTAAGGAGCTTATTCACTAATTCCTACAAAATAAAGAAGTGGGAAATTAATTTTAAAACAAGTATTCACTGTTGCTAATAACATGAGTTAAAGAAAAATTTTCTTTACTTATTTTTCTTGTAAATAAGCTGGCTTGCCTTTGACTTACTTGCAATCTCTCTGCACTGTGTCCTGTGCCTGTGACCGTGAAACAGTAATTTGCACTCTCCATCATACAAATGTTGTATTTTACAAGCTTCGCTATGGGGAGCTGCTGTTCAGTATGATTCTGAGAGTAACATGATGCTTTGTACTGATATTACCGAAGGATTTGAATGAAAAGTTTACTTGGAGTAAAAACTTGAAGATGTTTATCTGCTGTGCTTTTGATCTGATGTTTGCACTTCAAAAGTGCGCTGTGTTAAATAATGATTCAGTGTTATTTCTGGAGTGTGTTCTCTTTCTGCTAGTAACCTTGAAGTAGTCTTACTTAAAAGATTTCTGAAAAAAATTAAGGATGGATCATGGCTGTAAAGTTTGGATCATTAATTATGCTGTTTTTGCAGGACTTCAAGAGTATGTTGAGGCAGCTTCATTTCAGTATTTTATTAAAACGCGATCTTTAATTAGTGTGGAAGAGATCAATAAACAACTAATATTTACAGCGGAAGACAAGGAAGAAACAACAAACACGGTAAAAGTTTTTCTTTTCTCATGTGACAAATACCTTTCAGAAATGGTTAATGTGATGACTAGGCTCAGCCACATTTTTGGCATCTGATTAAATAAGGCTAGTGAGTGGAACAGAATTAGATACACATGAGGGCTTTGACTCGCTTATTCAAAACTTATTTAGTTTAGTAGTAAACTAAATCAGTGGGATACAAGTTTATTCATTTCACGTCCCCTTTATTTAGGGCAAATTGAACACCTGATAGGGAGAACCATCCAGGATAGCAAAATACTAAGAAATAAGCGTAGAAGAGGGATTTTTAGTGGCCAAACACAGTGCTTTGTTTCCTTCTTAATTCTCTGGGTAACATATTTGCAAATAGGCCAGGTTTTTAGCTTATGTTTTCTTGTTCATACCAGTAGAGGTACAGTTGTTTTCACAAATTGTGAACTTGTTAACTTCTGTACACACACTGCAGACCAGATGGGTGAATTTGAGTGGATGTTACACTGTGGGAGCAGAGGAACAGAAACAAACATATGTTATCTCCTATCCACCACTATTTTGGAAATAAAAAGTATTGGAAACTTGGAAAACAAACTTGTCACTCTGTGATGACTTTTCTTCATGAAATATATATTTAGATACTTCAGTGAATTTGGTTGATATAAAATAGATCTGAGAGAACTATATCTATCATCTTCTTCTAGAAAATGTTTTGAAATTCAAGATGCTATTACAAAATGATATGACTTATTTTTGTAATACAGACTCTCTTCTTGATTCTTAATTGCTTTGGTAGCTTTGGACAGGCTATTCAATGAAAATTTAAATCTATTAGGCTGAGATCTGAGCAAAAAAAAAAGGCATATGTAAATAAATATAGGTACAAAGATGCATTTACTCTGCAAATAAAGGTGGTAGAAGCGTGGTGTGTTTATCATGCTTGTCAGAATGGAAATCTTAAATGGAGAGGATAATTTCATACCTTACAGCATGCTGGAGGGTGGTTAGTAAGTGGCACTTCTAAAATCAGACTGAGTGGAAGTAACATACAACTTCATTTTCCAGAATGTTTGTAATTACCATTGCTTTACAGTTGCATTAGATAAACTAGTGTATATTTGAACCATTTTACACTGCTTTTTTGCCTACTTGTCTTTACTGGACTTTGTTCTGATCTATCCTCAGACCTCCAGTTCCCAGGATAAGCAACCACACACTTGGAGCCTGAAGGTAACACCTGTAGATTACCTGCTGGGAGTGGCTGATCTAACTGGAGAGCTGATGCGACTGTGCATCAGCAGTGTTGGAAATGGTGACATTGACACACCTTTTGAACTGAGCCAGTTCTTACGTCAGATCTATGATGGTTTTACTTTTATTGGCAACACTGGACCTTATGAAGTATCGAAGAAGCTGTATACCTTGAAACAAAGTCTGGCAAAAGTAGAGAATGCCTGCTACACTTTAAAAGTACGGGGATCTGAAATCCCAAAGCACATGCTGGCTGATGTGTTCTCCTCCAAAACAGAATTGATTGACCAAGAGGAAGGTCTGTCTTAAAATAAGGAGACTATCACAGCCCAGAAGGGGAGAGGACTTGCATAGAGAAAGCTTATTAGTTACGGTTTGTGGGGTTTTGACTCCCAAAGCTTTCTAGTTAGAGACGTTTTTAGTTTTATCTATGAGAAGGTTGTTTGCAATAGTAATTTGTAACCAAAAATACTTTTTATGATGTGTAAGAGAACAAATGTTTGACTTTGTCCTCTCAGCATGGAATTTCCTGTATTGCTCCATTGTATCTCCTTTCAGAATGACCAAATGTTCCACAGTGGTCTGCACCAGTGGCTGTCAGTTGTGTGAGTCACCTGAAGCTGGTGTGGTCACTACAATCAGTTTCCAGCAGCCGCAGCAGTGAAAAAAAAGGTTAGGTACTGGCTATTCAGCATTATCCATAGGTTTCTGCTGAGCCCTGTTTTCTGAGTTATTTGGTTTCTATCCTCAATATATAAAAAACACACGTATGTATGTGTAAGTTCATCCCTTGACTTGAAGCTGAGGTGGTCTCAGAGGTGCCATGTAACATAAGTTTTCTCTGATTAACGCTTTTAAGCATGAAACTGAAGTGAAGTGAACTTTTCACTAGTTGGTAATTAAGCTAATTACAGCCAGGTAAATATTATCTTGCACTCATTATTCTGTGGCTCTGTTTAAATTGAGCTCTGTTTCAGTTACACAGGTTCTTTAGGTATTTTGATATGCACTAGAAAATCCATTAAAAATTGTGGAATTTATTTATTTACATTTTCTGTAACACCTTCTAATGCAGAATCTGCCACCTTTGTAGACAAAAGCAGAACACCTGCCAAGTATTCTTAACATGCATAATCTGGTGTTAGGGTAAGCACTTCTTGGTCAAAACAACTGTGGTGCTAGAAGTCTGTTCTCTGTTGTTTGTGCTGCCCTGAGGACCTCCAGTGGGGTTGAGCTGGTATAAATGAACAAGGGCTAGCCAAGCTTTAAATATCTGTTAGCAGGAACTATATCATGTGCATGTTCCTATGGAAAGGAAATTGCAGACAGAAATAAGGCAGACATTCTGACTTCCACGTTTATCTTTGAGGTGGGTATGTCACTATTGGCAGAAAATCAGGGCTTTCTGCCGGTGTCTGAAGTTATGGAAGTCTGATAATGTACGTTATGCTAAAGGAAAGCAGATAAAACAACATGATCTTTAGACTCCAGGAAATAGGCCTCCCAACTGCAATTGAAAATACTGCATGTTTTTTATTTCCACTTCCATATGCTGTGATACTGCCAATATTTTTCCCATGAGCGTGTCCTGAGTAGCTTGGATCATCTGATATATGGACAGAAATGGGTAAATACATTTCTGTCACATTTTTCCATTGTTTCCATATAAAGCAATATGTGGTGGGTTTAAAAAGGAGTGTTTTTTTCCTATTGTTTATTACTTTTTTTACAATAAATTCTGAAAAGCAGTCACTGCCTGTGTGTTGGTTCTTTTGCCTGTCAGTCCTAGTAGTAAATAAAGATGCGAGTTTCCCACTGATGTGTTTTCTAATAACAATTTTTTTTTCAGTGAAGTCTAAAAAGTAGCTAGGTTTGAAACTTTGTGTAATCCTCTTGCATTTAATTTTTTTTTCATTTTCTTTCTTTTTCTTTTTTTTTTTGAAATTCATGGGATTCAGTTGACAAAACAAGTTTATCCCTGGAATAAATCTGCAATGGTACCCACATTTTTTCCTCGTTTTTCCTTTTTTTTTTTTTTTTCCTGATGGGAGGAAGGGAAAGAAAGGAGAACACCTATTGATAAGGAATGCTTTTTTTTTGAATGCATCTAGTATTTTAGTTGAAGCGGGTAAGAGAATAGTGCTGTCTTTTAGCACAGCTAGATTTGCTTCAAGTAATTGCATATTAGGAGGATGTGTGTGAAGTGAAAGCCTATGGTTATTAGAGGTATTGTGTGATATTAAACAGTCCTAGCAGCTATCGGGCAGAAATTGAACTTTTTCATGGCACACTTTGAAAAGGGATGGGATGAGTGACATTCTAGAGCCTCTGTAGCCACGAAATGAGCAAACAGTGGCTGCTGCTTTAGTAACTATTGCTTTTGTACAGTCATTCATTATTTTAAAAACACATATATGAGAAGTATTTTTTTCTAGCAGACTTTTAAGTCGAGGGTCCTTCAGAAAGTACTCTTTGATTATAACGATTCTGAAATCTGAATTTTCTGTAAGCCCAAAATAAACTTCTTAATGGCAGACATGATTTCTAAACTTCTTCAGGCTGCCTATTTGTAATCAAAGCTGTGAATAATTTCTAATGGGGAGCAAAGTGTATGTGTGGTGTATTAGAACACCAGCACAGATGGGAAATAGCTAATGGCCTGCAAACCTCCTGCTCAAGGAAATATTTTCCCCCCAAAACAATTACATTGTAGCTATTTGAAAAGTGACAGACATTTATCAGCAAAACAAGCTGCTAAACAAGCAATGGCAGTTTTCCCATTTCTTATCCCATTACTCTGTGGAGCTATTGATATGCTTGGTCTGGGGCCAGAACAGGGCTACGTCATAGCAGATGTTTCATGAGGGCAGCTCTGTGTGCTAAAAATCATCTGCTTTTTTAAAGCCTCCTTTCTCAGAAATGATTTTTCTTTGTGGGTTGACTTTTGTCCCGGCTATTAATTTGCAGTGAGGAAAATCAGCCCAACCACATTTAGCTTTCCAGAACTGCCAGTGAAGTTATGTAAGAGAAACTTCCTGTTGACAGGACACGTGTGTCTGTGTAGTCCTACTTGCTTGGGTTTTCAGTGTGTTTATCCAAAATAAAAATTAAAAAAAAAATAGAATAGACCCTCTGTAATATATAACATGATAGGTGCCTTTGGACCAGATTCTGGCACTGCCCTCAAAGAGTTTCTAATTTAAGAGCAGACGAGGGGGTAGCCAAGACAAACAAAAGGAAGATGGTAGAGGGAGATGAAGTGAAAGGGGGAGGATGGGATTTTTACCAGAAGACTGTGTGGGATAGGAACTTGGTTTACCACTTCCCATTCTGGAAAGGGAACTTTTCAAAGCTTTGGAAAGTCTCAAGTGTGACAGTAAAGGGTTAGTTGTGAAGGGCGAAGGCAGTACAGGAGCAAAATGGAAGGAAGTGAGGTAGAGACAAAGGGGGGAAGAGTGGCAAGGAGTGGGAGAGTGTGGAGGAAGAGCAGGATGAGCTGTGGGACAGAGGGTACGTATGTGAGTAGGGTGGACTTGGGGAGGACATGGGACAGGAAGACAGCCTTGCGAGAATTTGGAAACAACGCTTTGAAATGGAGTGACTCAGCTATAAAAGAGACTTGGAGTAAACCATTGTAACTGAATTTTAAATGACCACAAGGTTCCCAAAGCATCTATCTTCTGGGGTAATAAATAAGGGGAACTTGGTTTTTGAAGCTGCTGAGAACCAACAGGTCCTGCATTGAGCAGGGATTGTGGGCTCTCAGCTGTGCTGACACAAATCAACCAGAAGCTCTTCGTTCCCATACCACCCCATTTCCCACGCGTGTTACCTTCTCTCCCGTATCAGTAGGCACAATCCTTGATGTGTGAACTGCCAGCATATGCAACTGTTGGATTCAAGGTTAGAAATATCCTGTACCATAAAGGAATGCTTACGGTGACCAATTACGGTGACCCTTTGTATGCTGTTTGCATGTCCATTTCGCTGTCGTTGCTGCTTCAACCCCATCTGTTTCTTTCCTATCTTTACTTATTCTTCTTAGGTTGTACAGTTCTGTTGAGCCATTGCCCATGTCCATCCCATGGTTCGGTCCTTTTTGCATCTAGCTGGCATCGTGAGGTAAACCATCTCCGTGCAGGAAGAGGAGTCTGTTGGTTTCCTAGGTAGGTTGGTTTACTTGCACCTCCAAATTCGAAAGCAGCACTCTGCCTGGGAGGGGAGAGAGGTCTGGTAATCACTGTTAGAAGGCCCGTAGCGAATGTCCTATAGCAGCCATGGCACTGTGCCTCAGGATGGATGGGTGAGCAGATCTCATGGTGCCTTTGCAGATGAGCAAACCTTAGTTCTTTTGAGGTCTGCAATAATCACAAGCCATGGTAAATTGTCTACAAACATGAAAGAAACTTCTCCAATTCTGAGGAAGGTTGTCTTTGAGGAGTATAATTTCCTACCAATTCTACCTCCCTTTACCTGACTCATTATCCCTTGGAAAGGCCAGTTGGCAGGGTGTAGCAGAAGACGCTTGCCTATGACTTCTGGAGCCAGTTGGTGCCTCCCTGAGCACAGGCCAGAGGCACGGTGATGGCTCTTCTCTCGGCTCCTCTCCCAGCTCCTCTCATGGCTCCTCTCACAGCTCCTCCCATGGGCCTGCAGCTGGCTCTGGTGTTTCTCCTGAGCTCCCAGCCCCCCTGCTGGATTTCGCAGGCCAGTGACAAGTGGGTTCATCCACTTTTATCCTGCTGTTGTTTTCATTCAGATGTTTACTCCTCCCAAAGAAAGGGGCTGTTGTGTAGGCTCTGCTCCTCCGCTGCCACATCATGCCGGATGACCTCCTGAGCCCATCATCAGATCCTGCTCCTTGGCTCCTGGTACAGTGCAGGTTTCATGGGATATCACCTATTTTTGGGCACTTCTCCCACAGCTCTGTGCTTTCCTGCAGGTTCGTGAGTCCCTTTTAATCCAGAAGGGTCCTACCACTTCCATTTAGTTATTTCTCAAGGTCCTCTCCTGTCATGGCTTTAGGAAAAAATAGCTGACAAAATTGACCATGCATAAGTGGATCTGGAAATAGCCCATGTTTTGTTGAAATGAACTTCTGCATGCTTGGGGACAGGAACCAGAGGGGTGAAGGATGCCTTTGTGTTTCAGTGCCCTTGGTGTTTCAGTGTCATGGGAATGCTGTTAAGCACTGACAGATTTAGGAGTGTTGAGGGGTGTGTGGGGTTCTCTCCTCAAAGCTGGTGGTAGGTAGGTCTTGGTTTGCATACCTCACACCTAAAGGGGAATATGACAGACAGGAGATGCCAAAGCTGTGAGAAAAATGGTGTAAGAGGAAGCAGTGTAAGGCCGTACAGCGAATTGGTCAGGAGCCTGGAATTGGGTTCAGCTCTTTCAGCTTCCATCCCACCTCTCACCGCTGCTAATCTAAGCTCTTGCTGCACTCGGAGCCAGGCAGCACAAGGCACAGCTCTGGTCCTTTTATGGGACTGAACTGCAAAGGTTGCTTACGTGCGGTTCTGTCATGTGCAAAGCACGCACAACGTCCCGCAGGCAGACAACTGCCTCACAAGCACTCACGCTGAACTTACAGCCAGCTTTAATAAACTCCTCTCATGTGTTATTTTCTTGGTGGAACCTCTTTTCCTAGCAGTTTCCTTGTTTATCAAGCTGCCCCTGCACCTCCGGACCCCGGGCACGGCACCTTGCCTCCTGCTCCCTGCAGCACAAGGGAAAGCCATGGCTGGGGCCCAGCGCCAGGCCTTGGGCACCTGCTGACATCTCGTGGTGCAAAGCATTCCCGCTTTGTTGTTCCAGACCTTTTTTCCTGCATTTTCATCTCAGCATTTACCTTGGTTTATTAGCTACTTAGACAGGTATACTCTTCCTCTGCAAGAAATGTGGCTTTGCAGGAACAAAGAAATAATGAGCGAACAATTTACTGCCTCATTCCTTAATTGTATCTACCCGTGCAGCTCATTCTACTGATCAGCAGTTACACCGATGTTCCTAAATCACTTGGGCACATTTGAGGTCCTTATCTGCATATAAAACTTCTGTCATCTGTTAAATTATGAGGTAGAATTTTCCTGAGTCCTACTCAGGAAAGGGGGAACTGTGGGCAGAGAGACACGAGCTTGTGACTAAATCACTAACTTGAAAGTAATGCTCATAGTAAACAACATAAAAGGTTTAAACCCAGTCTTATCAGGGCCTGTGCTCTACAGGAACTGGTCAGGAAAAGTAGACCAGATGCAAGATTTCAGATTATTTTAAATATATACTTAATTTTAGTTTATCTGGTCCTGCCTTGTTACTGGAAGGATGTCTTTGTGAATTGAGAACATATATTTGTTCTGCCACCTAGTGTCTAGCTCTAGAAATAACTGAAACATGCTTTATTTTTTATTTTTTGGTTTGAGTTACAAATTATTTTTTGTTTTCTCTTTAAGTTCTTATAAACACAATTAGTAGTGCAGTGCAAGATTCATTTTTAGGCTTAGGTAGGTCTCTGATCGTGATAAATTATACTCGGCTCCTTCTGCTTATGTGGAAAACGTGCTATTCTCTGGTATTCCCAAAATTATTTTGTATCCCAGCATGTGTGTATGGTGTTAATAAAGATCCATGAGAAAGTTTGACTAGACATGTACTTGCAGACTTGTGAATTATACATGTACTTTTATTTGAAGTAGTACATTAAGGAGTACTGGTGCTAATAAGGATTCATAAACTTGAATCCTAATTCCTTAATATGTATTATAATCATGCTACCCGTATAAGAAAATGCAAGCCTCCTTTAGCTGGTATAAAATCAAATGCTTCCGTATGTGTGAATGCAGCTGTTTACTTGCCTATGGTGACCATGTTTGCCACAGAAACCCCTCGGGTAGAAAGCACAACCACGAGGCTCTGTGTCTGTAGCGTGAAAGCAGGAGCTGTGCTGCACCCTGTGGACGAACGGGGCTGGGGAAGGGCGTTCCAACCCTGGGACACTGCCCGCTGATGTTACAGGTGAGTGGGAGCTCCTCAATGTCCTGGCATGGTCCAGCAGCTCTCTCTTGCCCTGTGCTCCTCTGGGATGTCTCTGGCCACCAGGAGAGACCTGGCACACACCATAGCAGGGGGCATCACAAGACACTGCAGTGGGCTTTGAAACAGAATAACACAACCCAGGTCGTGATTTGCACTGGGCAAGACTGGTGCGCCTGGGCACGTGGCTGCAGACAGCTATTGCTGTCCAGGCACTCTCTGCAATGCACAATCGTCCCTGTTTTATGTTATATTGTCACAGTCATATCTGAGCATCTTTGGCTTAGCTTAGCTGGGGGCCAGATACCCCATTCATGTAAACTGCTTTCTGGATTACAGCCACAGGAGGAAGGAGATGCTAGTTTGTTTTAGAGCAGTTCCTTTGCCTTTGGAAGATCACAGGTTTCAGAGGGATTTCCGTCTTTTTCCACCACAGCTTAACAAAGACAGATCTTGTATGAGCCTCTGAATTTATAGGATGAAACTCACACCATGTGTAAAGGAAGAAGAGAGCTGGAGTCCTCTGAGTCTTTGGATAAAGTCAAGTGAAATTCCAGCTGGTGTCCTCTGTAAAAACATTTTGAAATCCCTGGCTGTGGTGGGAAACTCAGCAGCTACATCCCATAGCTCTGCCTCAGGTCAAAGCTCTCCCCAAAGTCCTCAGGATCTCTCCTCTGAACCTGATGCTGCTTCTGGGCACCAGGAAAACCCCGAGACAGGCATTCATGAGGGGTGTCCGCACCTCGGCCGCCTGTCCCTGGCTCGTGGGAGGCCCTGCCTCATTGCTGATGCTGGCCTCCTTTGCTTTGGGTAATTACATTTTGCTGTAAAGTGTGACCACCAGGGTTTGCTGATGCAGCACCTGAAATCAGAACAGCTGGGGCACAGGGATGCATGTTTTGGGCTTATTTCCTGGGCACTTCCCCCTGCTAGGTGCACTCACACTGAGCCTGTCCACAAAGGTGTGGGACAGGAGATGAGCGGTGAGGTGAGTTTGTTAATGACAGGATACCCACCACAGTAAAGACAACAGATGACTTGAAAAAATTGAGAAGTCTGCAGGCAGGAGAGGGAACCAGGCCAAGCGTAGGTAGATGTGACGTGTTACTTGTGGGGAAAAATAGTCTCGCTGTCCCCCCTTCAACACCAACATGCTGGGATTGCTTTCATGGAAATACCAACTCAGTGCTTGTCAGCAAGCAAAAAAGACAGCCAAATGTTAGGAATTAAAAAGAAAACAACGATAGCAAAACGGGACCATGCCTGGGGCACCTCAACACAAAGTGATTCAGGCACAGCTCTATGGCATGAGTGGGACCATCCCAGCTTTACCTGAGATTTCCTCTCCCCACAAAACTTGCACTGCTTGAGTCGAGGCAGATTTTGATGTCAATGTCCTTAAATTGTTTGTCTCTGTTTGCAACAGGCTCGTATTGATTTAGGTTAATTTGGTTACCAAAAAAGGGTTGTGCTGATTGCTCTAAATGGATTAAATAGTGATTTCTGTTAAACTGATGGCAGGCTGGTGTGTAGACAGGGCCTGGAGCTTTGTAAGCTAATGACTTGGCAGTAATACAAGAAGGCTTTTTTACACAGCTGAGACCAAGCTGTTGTTTTAAATCTAAGACCGTAAGTGTTACTATTCTGGTAAATCGTCCCCAAACAGGAAAATTTTCCACCAAGTTGGGCTCCTGGCAAATCTCTTTACTAACTCTTACCTTTCTGACAAGAATTTGACAAGTACTCTTAATATAAATGGATTTTGGACTGAATCCAAATGTAAAACATGGGAAATTTCCATATTTTTTTTTTTTGACAAGGTTATCTAATTTTTGTTCACCTTCCCAGCCTGCTAATTTTTTCACATTTCTGGCAATGGAAAAAAAAGGAAAAAAAAAGAAAAAAAAAGTTGGTTTTCATTTTTTATAACAATCCAGATAGTTTGAAGAAAAATGTAACTGAGGTCACCTCCTGCCAATACCAGAGAACCTTTTTTCCAAGTGAGACCTGTGAGGAGAACAGGTTCAGGAGCCGCCTCTCATTTCTTCATTCAAGAAAGAGCAAGGGTGAGGTTAGTCCTTGGTCATTAAATCTTTTGTGCCCCGTACCATCTCAATGGAAAGAAAACCCTGTCTCTGCATAAAGTGTCTCCTATCTGCCTCTGAACCAGCTGCCTGAGCTTCTGCCAAGTAAATCTGCCTTCACAGGTCTTTTCTGTGCCAAAGTGCAAATACCATTTGGCATTAGTGATTCATCTGCTTTCTTTGTTGATGTTTTTGACTCCAGGTTGGGACAGAAATGTGAACAGGACAGGACTCCAGTCCAATGATAACTGCACCTTGGCTATCCTTGATCTGCAGGGAAGCCTACTGAGATACTGAATAAGGCTTTGCTCAGAAAATCCCAGTGCAGCAGGTCAGCTGTGACCCTTTCCTGTTTTAGGCAGAGAATATTATGAAACATCAAGCAGAAAGCCGGTGGCAAGAATGAGGGGAGACTCCATGCCTCAGAGGAAAGTTGAGGGCTGCCATCAGGTGGTATCTGAGCTCCTTTCAGACCACTTCAAAGCTGTTCTAGGCTCACACCACAAAACCCTGTCCATGAGGAATGCCGTGCCCTAGAACAGAGAATCATGGAATCACAGAACGGTTTGGGTAGGAAGGGACCTTAAGGATCACCCGGTTCCACCCCCTGCCATGGGCAGGGACACCTCCCACCAGACCAGGTTGCCCAAAGCCCCATCCAGCCTGGCCTTGAGCCCTTCCAGGGATGGGGTATCCACAACTTCTCTGGGAAGCCTGTGCCAGGGCCTCACCACCCTCACGTGTGCCTCCCTGCACTTTGAATCATAAAATAAACTCCCAGATCAGAACAGCCAGCTTTGCCACAAGGGGATACAAAGCTCACAATGAGCAAAAGAATATCCCACAAAATCCTCCTTTATACTTCTCTGAGCCTCTTCCACGGAACAATTAGTGGATGCTCTTGTTTTGAACTCCATGACTCACTCCTGTAATTCAGCTGTGGTTTGTGATCACCCGATCGCTTAGCGCAGCGCAGGGAAATAGGCAATTGTGAGAATTTCCTCTGATTCTGTGGCATGTTACATTGCAGCGCCGTACGCTCGCAGGCGCTGTCTCACCCTTCAGGCAATGCTTCTTCGTGGTTTCAGTTGTCAGGAAGGTCTGTCAGAGAGAAAACGCATTTCACTGTGTTTACAGGACTTTGCAATCAAGCTTGCACGGACACCACTTTTTGTCAATGGTCTGTAGCAGTTACGCTGTGGCTTGGCTCTGGTAGACTTTTATTTCTACCCGTGTATCTTCTTTGTGTGCACATCTGTGTGCGTGTGCATACTTGCAAAAGCTCCATTAAAGGTAATAGGCTCTATTAAAGTGATTATGCCGGCTAATGTCTCCCACACTCCTTTCTGTTAACCATATTCAGCTTTGCCAGTTAACAGCATATTTACTGTTATGAAGTAGTAAGTGATTTTTAATGGCTTCCCTTAACATACGCGGTTGTGTAACTTTCCAAGTACATGGTAGATACGAAGGATGCTTCAGCAAAAAAGTAAAAGTTTCCAGAGATTCCCAGCACCCACAGAGCGTGTTTGGAGGCTTCCCTGTGCTTACCTTGCCTTGGTCACACTGTGATAATTTTGGCAGCAGAGCAAGGAAAACGCCCTCAATAATTTGCCAACTTTTTTTCATATCTTAAAGAGAACAAAACCATAAAACTGTGGTGTACCACTGGTACCACACGTCAGAAACCTTGCCCTGTGTCCATCAAACGACTCTGTAATGGTGGAGGGGTTATTTCACTGGCTCCCAGGGGCTAAGTTCACCCTGTGAATGGGAACAGCAGGAGTTGCCTGGATGGGGTGAGCTGTTGCATCCTTCACAGAGAGCTCCCTCCAGCCCCAGGATGGATGAGCCAGGGGCTCCTGTGGCCATGGGCAGCCACTGCTCCTCTGGGGGAATTTTGGGTTGAGGGCTTCTCCATGTGATGCCCAGGTTTCTTACTTGTCTGTTTGACTTTCTCTTGCTTGACTTCCCCTCTGTGACACTTTCTCTCATGGTCTCTTTGCTGTTTCCCTTCTGCAGTTGCTTTTGCTCTTACTACTCTTGTTCATTTTGTTCCATTTCTCCCCTTTTTCCTCTTTTGACTTCCCTGTTTCTCCCTCTTGCTGCCCAACCACTCACCACGTTTTCCCTTGCAGATCATTTTCCAAGGGCTCTGTTTGTGTGGCCATTTGCATGACCCAGAGTCATCTTCCACAGCATGAGATGCTTGGCTGAGGAATGTGATCTTCCCTGGCTCCATCTATGGTCCCTGGGGATGGACGGGAACCTCCAGAAGGTGCCTCAGCCCCTAAGGGTGTTGAAGGAACTTGCAAAGTCTCTGCTCTCCTGACACAGTCTGATGATGACATAGACAAATTAGGAGTTTGCACCTGCAGAAGAATGGCAGACTTGCTGGGAATGCCTTGTAGCAACTTTCCCCCACCCCAGAGCCTTGCCTCTGTGCTACAGATGAGGCATTTGGCCCTATGTTCAGGACCAAATTCAGAGGAACATTTTCAGCCCTGTTCTGGTTTCGCTCTAAAAATAGGCCTAATGTAAGGAATAAGGAAATAAAAGTGAAAAGGGAAGCACAACTTTGATTCTTACCCAACCGCTTTAAAAAGCAGGCTTCTGCACAGCTTTGGTGGCTTTCACTTTACCAGGAGAAGGTCTCCCAGGGGCAGGCTTCCACATTTTAAATGGAGCCATGTTTAGCCTGTTCCTTAGCAAATCGCTCAGGACCTGTGAACTCCACATACAGCCTTATCTCCATCCAGACATTCATTCCCAGAGAGACTTTCTCCATTCACTGTGATCAGACCAAGAAAATGCATGAGACATTATAACAACCCTCCCAGAGTGTCTGTGCAGGCACACTGCTGTATCCCAAGGTTGCAGACAAGCTGCTGTATGGTAAAGGTCTCTTCTGTAAGCGGGAATCTGGTCCCACCACCTGCCCGTAAGACGTTGCCAGTGGCTTTCCAAGGATTTCACCCTGAGTCTGGGTTACAGCTTTTGTTACCAGCTGGCCCAGCAATGCAAAAACTTGCCAAAGTCCCATACCCCCTTCCCTCCCTGTGCATCTCTGCCCTCCCATCCCATTTAAATATGAGAGGGACCACCTGGGGGCATGGGATGAGGTCCCTTTTCTGCAGGGCAGGCATGGCTCGGTGGGACCCTTATCTCTTCTCTGCAGGTCACTGCTGGGGGGAAGTCTGGGTCCACATCCACATGTTCCTTGGTGCAGATGGATAGCTCCTGGGAGTATTTTTGGTTAATTTTATTACTGACCGCAGGAAATGATGTGACACGGCCTCATGTCTGACCAAGGGGGACTGTCCTGGCATGGATGCACAGCTCTCCCCCTCTGCCCCCCCATTGCCATCCCGTGTGCAGCTGCCCTGGTGGCTTTGGTAATCAATTTTTTTTATTAGCCTGTTAAGCAAAATGCTGGCACTGAGCCATTGGCAAGTTATAAAGCTGGCCAAATAATTGGAATAATAATTCACTCCCGTGGAAAGCGGTCCATTTAAAGGTGTTGTGTATTTCCTGAATGGAAATGAATCCCTTCTAAGGGTTTGGTTTAGATTAGTTCACTGCATGGTTTACTTGAGCCCTATTATTTAACCAGTGATACATAAATTAGGTCCATAAATACAGTGATAGGGCTGGACCTTGGCTGTGCTAGGAGATAGTGCTGTGCATTAATGTATATTATAAATGTAGAGTTTGAAAACCTAACAAGCCCCGCTGGCAGACTTCCATGTATTATCTCACAATAATTGCTTCCAGCCAGTAGACATTTTTTTTGTACTGCAGAAGACAGGTTATTTATATTGTATATTTAGCCTAAAACTGTAATAACATCCTCTGGCAAAGGTATTATCTGATGGCGTCTGAAATGGAACCAGCTTTCCTATTTCCAGGCATTAACAAATGACAATCTTTGTGTCATCTCATGGCATTTCCTGAATTTGTGAACAAAATGCAGAGGATTTTTTAATTCATATCGTTTATTTCTTAAAAAGTAAAGATCTATTTTCAACAAGCAGGTTTCCCAGAATTGTTGCGTGTGGTTTGTACCACCGACCAGAGAAATATTTCCTTTACGATTCTAATCAGGCAGAAACAACAGCATTGCTAGCAGGACTGGCTCTTGGTTTAGCCCAGTCAGAAAAATACCTGTGACCAACAAGGCGCATGGAGGTCACAGAAGAGAATGTGTTTTTTCCTGTTGCCTCAGAAATGTCTGGATGCCTGCTACACCGCCCACAGCACATTCTCAGGCAAGTGCTGCAGTAGCGAGGATGTGAAGTCAGCAGTCAGGGAGAACTAACGGTATTGTTTTAGGGATTTTAGGCAGAGACGAGTCTTAGTGATGGGACACGCTCATTTCTCGATGTATTTCTTCCATCTGCCGGTGAGGACAAGGAATGAGAAAGTGGGAGGATGTTGCATGGGCTTCATGAAGATATCTAAGGTGCTTTCTAGTCCTTTGGTAACTTGGGAAGAGACGTCATAAATATTAAGAAATTGGTTGGCCTGGGTTGCCTGCTCAGCTTAACCTCTGCCCTGGGCCAAGTCACTAAACATCATTTAACTACTGGTAAGGAACCCTGTCAGCAGTGAACTGAACATGCTGATGTAACCACTGCTTGCTGGCGTTAATGAAAACAAGCATCTTCAGAGCTGAGGCTCAGTACTCATCTTTGGTGAGAGCACAAGTTTGGTGGGCACGGACCATTATTAATATAAGAGCTTTCTGTCAGGTATTTGAAGAAGGATCACACCGCTGTCTGATTTTGTTGTTGTTTAAAGAAAAGGTAGCACTACATAAAATCAATATATTCTGTGACATATTCAATCAATGTATTCAGTGAGACCTAGTGAATTGAAAAAATGCAGATGTCCAAGGAGAGTTACTAAAGAATGAGAGTCTGCATGGCGCAGTGTTAGACTTAGTGCTATTCAACGTTTTTATCGATATCTGAGAGTAAACATAAAATTTTTGCTGAGAAAACGGATAGTGAAAACACTTGCCAGGTAGCAAATAATGATGAGAATAAGAATCACACAGAGTGGCCTGGCCTGCTCGGTAGGGAGCCCATCCAGGCAAGTGCAGCTCTAAGATCCCTTGCTAAATTAGATACCTGAAGAGAAGGAGTACAGGCTGTACTTACAGGAGGTGAGTTTTGGAGGGTAAGCAGTGACTCTGAAACACTTTAGAAAGCTCAGAACAGAGAAGTGACTTGGTAGGAGCTCCCAGTGTGGTGGAAGATAAGGTGTTGACCGTCTTTGGATACACAATTGGTGAGAAGTGGGTAGGGATCAAAAGCCCTACATGAAACCATTGCTGGAATACGTATCCTGCTGGAGTGTTCCCATTTAAAAAGAGCACTGAAGGATTTTCTGACAGCACATCAAAGACGCACAGAAGTAATTCAAGAACTAGTAAAAAAGGCCTTTCATCAGCAGCTGTAGAGTTCACTTCATTTAGGTGGAAGAAGAAGATACTAGTCTTCATCCCCAGGGTTATAAACACTGCTACTGGGGTAAAATCCCAGGGTGGGATTTGATTGCCTAAACATGGTCACTTACAGCATGTTAAATGTCAAAATTGTGCCTCCCTTCTCCTCTGAGAAACTGCAAACAAATTGCAGTTATTGCTAACACAGTCACATTCAGTCAGAGGACAACCTGCAGCCTCTGGTGTAAAGATGGCCCCAGTACAGTCATACATGGATCAAGTGCTTCAGGTTGGATTTGAAGCCAGACTGCACCATCCAGGTAGAGACAAAATACAATGGGCTTTCAGTCACTTCTCTGTAGTCCTGTATTTGTACTCCTTGCATTTCTGGCATTCAGATAGATCCTTGTCTGTCAGGGAAGATGTGTCTTGTGTTGCTTTGCATGTCTGCACTTCTAATATCATGTATTTTTGCTTAAATCGTTTAAATGCTCCTACACACATAAGGCATAATGGCATGCGAATGGGAAAAACAAAGGCATCAGGAGCTTGATGGCAAAGCTGAAATGTTTATATGCTCTTCGTGGCTGGATATGTGGGTACCTCGAGGGTACAATCCAGGATGCTCACCCTCCAGTGCCTGCTGTTCCTTCAGGCACAGCATCTGCCTTGACCAGCTGTGTGCAAGTGGCAGGATCATCACTCTGTGATTCCAGAGGCTCAACTATGGGAAGCACTGATCTCCTCAGAAATCCCACCAGCATGCCCAGGCGATTACAGGAGAGTATGTATGCAGCTACCCAGGTGTGAGCACATTTTGGATGCCCCCCCACAGTTCTAGCCAGCCGCTGTGCCCTGATGCTAGTACATGCTCCCACGAGAGGAACCTATGCCAGATCCCCCTCTGAACCCTTCCCCTCACCTCCTGCCCAGCTTCTGTCTCCTTCCACCTCTGCTGAGACCCTGCTGTCCTGTGCAGCTTTCGGAAACCTTTCTGTGACTGAGTGATAGTGCTGAGGCAGATCGGGTGCCCAGTAAGGAGCTATTTAAAGGGGAATGTAAATCTATAAGGTCTATTAAAATGAACGCTACAGTCAAATAATAGTAAGTTCAAATCCAATTATACCTTGCTGTAAAACAAACCAAAACAACCAAAACCACCAAAAAAACCCAACCACATAATAATGACAGTTCAACAGAAAATAATTGTATATCCAGCTGTAAAAAGGTGAATGCAGCAATGGTTGGTTATTTATTGGCTGTACTGTACTATGGACAGAAGGTCCCTGAAATCCATTTTTAAAGCCCAGAGTACAGCAATATCAATCCTCATTTTGCTGGCTACTGATCAGGTGCCTGTAGGGAAACTAACTCTTTTCTTGTAATAATTTAAGTTTATAGGAAGGCATTCGGTCAAAATAAACAGTCAAAGGCTTAACTCTTTTGATTTGTATATCCACCAGATTAGGGCTTATAACATTTTTGAGTTATCTATAATACATGGCTTGTAATCCTATAAATATTTTGAACTGGCTGGTAACGTGCTATCAGCTTTACTCTTGTTTAAATCTACCCTGACACCAGAAAAAATCTCATACAGTTGAGTCACTGTCTTTGGAAAAGACTCAGAAAACGATGCCAGTAAAGACAACCAGCTGCTGCTCCCTTACAGCTGTAGGTGAGCAATGAAAAAGAAGATTTTAGAAACTGAAATGTAATCACCTGTAACAAAAATAACATTAAAGTCCTACCAGTTTCTTTCAGATTTTCATGGATTGGTTTTAAAAAATTATGATTTTTTTTAAAACAATATCCTGGCTTTGCTGAAGTCTCCAGGAGTTCTATGGTTTAATAACTGGGACTTCCATCTTTTGCATTAAGCACCCTGATTCTATTTATTTATTTATTTGTTTGTTATGCAAATGATCGTTATGCAAATCTCATCACAAAGCACGTTCCAGAGTTACTGCAAGTACCTGCAGAGTTAACTAATGCATAATCAAATAGAAAACATCTCATTTGGCGTAGGGCATAATATATCTGAGCTAAACACTGATTAAAGCTGTGCAAAAAATTATGCTTCAGATCAGTGGATGAGCTAAAATATATATATATATAATTTGAAGTTTGTTTCAGATAAAGCCTAACTGCATTTAATTGTACTGTTTTTTGGGGGGCAGAAAAAACACCTTTGGTAGTGAACTTCAGCACTGAAAGTGAAATCAGTTCTTCTGGTTTTGGACAGGAAAATGAAGCATGGCAGCAAGAGTTAGCTTTCCATGTAAAGGATGTTGCTGAGGGGAAAGAAGTGGTGTCAAGCTGAGTCACGAGGGTGCATGGATGTAAAGAAAGCAGCTTGGAGGCTGTGGCTCTGGCAGGACCATGCCATGGAAAGGTACCCATCAGGTTCTGGCTAATGCAGAGGGCAGCAAATGTGCCATCTGTGAACCTAGCTTAAAAAAATCAAGATGTCTTGATCCCGAAAAATCAAAATAAATAGCTCTAACGTTTCTGGGCTTTTCTCATTTTTATGCTAGGCAAACAGCCCCCCCCCCCCCCCCCCCCTTTTTTTTTTTTTTTTTTCCCTTAATTTGACTTGAATTTGCAAATAGAGCTGGCTTTTCTTCAGCAGCATGTTTTGGTGAATACGTTATTTACCACTGAAATAGAAAACGTCTTTGGTATAGAAGTGAGTGGGTGGAGAATAAAAAACAAACAAACAAACAAACAAACAAAGATGAATGCAAGAAGAAGAAAAGGAGAGTTTGCAGCTGAGCTATGAGACGAAACAGAGGTCATAAAGGACAGAGCTACAGGAAATCTGTTCATGATGGCAGCAGGTGCAGAGGGGAGTTCTCATACACTGATGTCGATTTGATGCGAAGGTACCATACAAAGAAGCAGCCATGTGTAGACGATGAGAATCAGAGAGGCTGAGACAAGGAATAGGAAGCAGAGAGGGCAATTCTGAACTGGCACGAGAGCTCAGGAAGTGGTCTGAGAAGGAAAGAGGCGGCAGCACTGCACTCACTACACAGGAGTGATTGTTAAAATTTGTCAGGATTTCTGGTGCAGCATCTAATGCTGTAGTTTCATAGGCACTTTCAACTGGAGAAGGGCTTTTGGTGGAAAAAAAAAAAAAAAAAAAAAAAGGAGGTTTAAATCCACATCTGTTCCCAGTTTACTGTACAGCTAGACAAATGCTCCTGCCAGCACAAAGTAGACAGTAGCAGGGGGGAAGGGAAGGAAGGCACAACTGGAGAAGGGCTAGTGGGGGGAACAGGCAGGACCATTTCTTTGGGCAGCTGTGCCTGTTTCAGCTTAATGAAAGTCTGAGATTAAGAAATAGCGAAACACTCCAACTCCCTCCTCTCTAATCTAAAAAGGAAGACAGCCATACCATATCCACTGATACGCTCTTCTGTGTGATTTCTTGCAGCACCCATCTCACTTTAAACACCTGAGTACCACCTGTAAGCTCATCAGGGCTAAACCGTAGGTGGGAAGCTTCTTGTGTAAGCTCCGGATGTCTCGTCCAGCCATTTGGGTCAGACCTTCTCTAAAGGGTGCAATTCAACGTATTTTAAAAACCAAAATACTGTTCTCTTCTACTAGTATAGGCTTCAGAAGTCTATCTGCCTCCTGTACCTTTTTCTCTGGTTTCTCTCCAAGCCCTTTCTGATGGCTGGACATTTGAACAGGGGTGTTTGTTGGAAAGCTGCTCATTTTTTTTTAAATAATAAATTGCCTCATTCACTCTATTAGACAAATATTGGTGATTAGCTACCCAGCTAATGAATTACAGGCTGCTTGGTATTCTACTATGGTGTATTTTGTTTATTTAACTATATGTATTGATATAGGTACACACACAAGGTAAGGCAAAGCCACTTCAGGTGAAGTGTTGAAGTTTGGGTTAAACTTTAACTCTTGGAGTAGATTCAGAGTAGCAGCAAAAAAAACACCTCATTAGGAAGGGCTTCTTTCTGAGAACAGATCATGCCATGCTTTTTATGAATATTAACTTGTAGAACAGCTACCTGTTGGTAGCTTCGGACAGATTAGCTACTCTGGTTCTACATATGAGCTGCTGAAGCAAGTCTGCCGATGATAGCGAGTTATCTGTGGTAGTATGAACAAGGGCTGACTACAAAGAACTGCAGAAGGAACTTATGAGGCTGAATGACTGGGGAATCAAACAACAGATGAAAGTCACTGTGTATAAACTGAATTGGTACCTACTGGTAAGAATAATCCTAGCTTCTCGTATAAGATGAAAAGCTATGCGATGATCACAATCACTGAGAAGGAAAGGAGGGATTAGTTAAATATCAGAAAATATCAGCTAAGTGTATGGCAAGAGTCAGAAAAAAAAAACACAAATGTTACGAACTTTTGGTAAAGGAACACAGAATACACCAGGAAACATGAAGATGCCACCACTGTAGAAATCCCTGGCTAACCTGCACCCTTATGTACCCCCTCATCCTCCAAAAAGCAGTAATAGAAGATGTTTAGAGGTGGGCAACAAAGACACTCCAAGGTACAGAGCGGTTTCTGTACAAGGCAGGTCTGGGTAGCTTTGCACCAGCCAGTTTGGAAAACGCATCACATGATGTGACGACACATATGAAAAGCATCAGAGGCGTGGACACTTTGGGAAAAATCTGTTTCTTCAAGCATAAAAAAAACCTGGCAGCTGCCAAAGGAAGCTAGCCACAGCCAGGCTCAAAACAAACATCAAGAGCTGGTGCCACGTGCAGTGGGAGGAGAGCTGGGGAAGCCCTCACCGAAGGATGCTGTGAACACCAAAACCAAAGTAGGTTCAAAGGAGGTTGGACAAGCAACAGGGAGACAGCGAGACCCACTGCAAGTTAGCCACTCAACAAAATGAACTGAGCAGAGGAAACCCCTCAGCTGACATTGCTTAGGGTGGGAGAGTCCAAAAAGGAAGCGCTGTGTGTGCTTGCCTTGTTCCTTCTCTCGAGGCAGCTGCCTTGGGCTCGAGTTGGAGGCAAGACTGTGCTGGCTGAGCCCTTTGTCTGCACCAGTACAGCTGTTCTCTTCTAACAAATTTATCTCTGAGTGATGGGAGCCAGGACTGATATAAGCTGACATCATCTGAATCAGCAGCAGCACAGCAAACTTGAAGAAAGAAGGATGTGTGGCTATTTTTGGCACGTGAGGCGCAGCTGCTCATTATTTCCCCTCAAATCTCCCTTAGCATGTCCTGTGTTTCTTAATAAACGTACTGAAACCCAAGAACATCAGTAGGCTGTCAGCTTTTTTGCAGCAACTTTTCTGAATGCTGTGAAAACTTCTCAGTACACAAAATGGTATTTTTAATTTATAATAGCATTTAATGTTTTTGAAAAGGCAAGAGTGTCTTGAAGACTAGGATGGAAGGGCATCTTGAAAAACGCTGATTCCGTCTACAGGGTTAACACAGAGAATGTGATGAGACGTGACTGAAGCAGGCATTATTTTAGCAGACTTGGTGCCAAGCCATTGTCAGTAGTCAGTCCTAAATCTATATAAAGCTCATAATTATGGCTATCAAAAGAAATAAAACTGTAAGTATAGAAATACTAGTGAGAGCAAAAGATGATGCTAGGAAGAGAACTAGGGAAGAGAAGATATCTTCAACTAGGGAAGAGAAGATATCTCATAAATGATGGAGGACTGAGTTATCTACAACACAAAACTGGGGAAGGGATTTCAGCAGGAATTGGAAATCAGGCTCGTGGGCGCTCACACGCTGCCCGAGTGCCCGAGGCCGCCCTCCCAGCGCTTTATTCAGCCCGGTGCAGCTGGGCCGCGGCCTCCCTCCGCCCCTACAGCCATGCCGGCGGGGACCCGCCGTGCTCCGAGGGCCCCCGGGCCCTCCCCGGCGGCCGCTGGAGGCCGGGCCGGAGGAGGGGCGGCGACGGGGCCGGGGCTCCCCGGCAGGGGAGTGGCCGTGGCCGCCGCTTTCCGCCCGGCTCGGAGCAAGGCGGGGGGGCCCGGCCGGGGGCGGCATGTGGCGGCCGCAGCCCCGGCCCGGCGGCACCGACAGGCGGCGCCGCGGTGGGAGGGAGGCGGCGAGCCCAGGTGAGCGGGTGGCAAAGCCGCGGGGGGCCCGGCCGGCAGCCGGCAGCTCCCCCTGCGGGGATCCGGGCCCCGAGGGGGTTTGGGGTGGGTTTGGGGTGGGTTTTAGGGTTTCCGCCTGGGCCCCGAGCAGTGCCGGCCGGGTTGGGGTCGGGGGGCTCCGTGGGGCAGGGAAAGAGGTCAGGGCTGCAGCATGCGGGGCGTTCGGCTCCCGCTTCTCAGCGCCAAGCCGCTTTTGTCGTTTTATGTATTTATTTATTTATTTAAGTTTTGATTTTTGGTCCTTTAGGCCCCAACGATTTTAGCGTTTGTTTCGCAGGGAGGGTCAGCTGAGCGAGTGTTGCCTAGGAAACTTTGTTATAGCGCTGAAGTAACCTTCATTTTTTAAACTCAGAGAACTGCAAAATTTCACCTCTGCTGGCATGCAAGGAGTTACATTGCTGTAAAAATATGTGTGTATACATCTGCGTTTGTATATGTGTATTTTAACTAACTGACTGTAAAGAGGGAAGTAACTGTACTCTCAGAGGTCAACAGTCACGTCTGTCCAAACTTGTTTAAAGGACAAAAAGGAAACTGCCATCTTCACAGAGAAGCCAACTTCATGCGTCTACGCTTGTGTGAGCAACTGAGTGTTAAAACAGTGTGATTTCTAGCATAGGTGAGCCGCTCTTCGCCTCCTCCCTCAGAGCAGCAGCCGTCAGGAAGCTGTCAGGCTGAGCGAGCGCTGCCCGCGTTACCCCGCTGGTGCTGGCGAAGGGCTGGAGCTGTGGGGAAATTCTGGAAAAATACAGCTCACCTTTCCCAGGAGAGTTCAGGAAGAAAGGCGGATCGCTCTTGGGGTGTGCCAGCTGCCTTTCTGGTTTTTCGGATGTGCGGTTCTCCAAGCGCTGGTAGCCTAGTGAAACTTTCTGCAAACACTTTGGTTGTCCGTGCCAGCGTTTCAGTAGAGAGCAGCTCATTCATGGTTTGGTAATCCACGCTAATCTTTGTGTACAAGTGGTTGAGTAACTTTTTGCTATGCTTCTGAATAGTGAGTTAAGAGCTCTGCAGTGAAGTGCCTGTGTTATAAAGGCTTCTCCAAAACATACTACAGAACGTATACCAGCAAGCACTGCCGGTAATTAAAAGGAAATTCGAGTTTTCAAAGAAATGAACCAAGTACCTTGTGATGCATTATTTCTGTTTTTGTCCTTTTGTGTTTATTCATTTACTTGCTAATTTGCAATTGGCCTTACAGTACCTCGAAAATGGGAGAAGTTCTACTTTATTAAAACTTCCACGTTTAAGTGGTAAGTCCCTTTAATTACGTTGTGTCGGTGTTCTCCCATCTCATTGCTGAAGTTAAGGTTGCAGTTTCTTCTAGGAAGAGATTAACGGTGGTTTTATAGCTGAAGTTTTAGTAGATTTTTTTCCTATTGATAGGGTTTTTAGACACTTAAGAAACTGAGAAGAAAGGATGTTTAAATGAAGTATGGGGTTTTAGAAAGAAAAATAGTAGAGTTTAGAGCTTTGTGGGGTTCAAATGTACAAAATAGCAGGGGGTTCACATTCCCTCACCCCACATTTTAGGGTGAGGGAATGTGAACCCCCTGCTATTTTGTACATTTGAGATTAAGACTATGTCCATCTATGTCTTTTTTTTTTTTTTTTCTTCCCAGTGTTTATACTATAAAAGTTACAGATTTTCTCTACAGTTCTTCAAGACTGGACAGTGAAAATAATAACCTGTTCTTGTACACTATACTGCTAACTTACCCAGCAGCATGGAAGTGTGGGCACAGGCAAGTACTATATTGCCACTGGCTTCCTCCCTCTTTAAATTCAGATAAATCAGCCTTTGTTCTCTTCAAGTAAAATGAAGTCAAAAGTTTGGGCCTAAGCTGCTGCTTCTGGAATTGTAGTGGGGTCATGTAAGAAAAGAGGATTTATTAGCACCAGTATAAATTAATTGTAAAGAACGGAAAGACAGAAAGCACTGCAAACAATGTTTTGTACTCACTATAGCAAAGAACCCTAAAGGTTAATTCCGACTTTGTTCTCAAATTAGGCACACTTGGTTAGGTTTTTTTTGCTCGCCATAACTTGGGCCTCCTACAGCTACTGAACTACCTGACCTTTCAAATGAGATCTACTGGAGTGTGCAGCACCTCCTGAGTGCTCATCAGGAGTTATGATTTTTTCATTTCAGCATTTGGCTTCCTTGAGCAAACGTTCTTCCTAATTGAGCAGCAGACAGTGTGCAGCCTTTCCTGGTTTTGGACATAATACGTATTAACAACTCGTGTGAAAACAGCTTTTCACACCACCTTTGGAGTATCGGGCTTAAAGGTAAACAGAGAGGAACCTGTGGAGTTGCCATAGTGATTTCCAAGTTCATCCTTAGCATGTTGTGTCTTTTACCAGAGAGCAGCCCTTTCATGCTGTGTCACTTAGATTAGGATTGAGCCCAGGGTATGTTGTAATACTATTCAATATTCTTGAAGGAAAACTGCTGCAAAACCCTTATGTATCAGGGATGAATGTGCCCTTTGTAAATCAGCAGTCACACGAGGAAAAACTTGGCTCTCTGGCACTGAACAAAGGCTACTGCGCCTATGTTAAGTACTGTAGTATCCTTATTTGGAGCTGTTTACTTAATTCTGGGTAATGTTAACTATTTAACACTCCATTAAAGTTTTTTTTCTTCTTCTTCTTTTAGCATATAGGCTAAAAGATCCCATTAACCGCTCACCTGAAATACGCTTTTGGGGAGAGACATTTCTTTTCCGAGCCTCCTAGCTATTGATGCCGTGGAAGCAGAGATCAGCTATTGACATACTTTGTTAAACGCGAGTTTGCTGTATGAAAATTGAATTAGCGATCGATGTGGAGTTATTTCCCTGTTTACTGATGCTGCGAATGTGAAGTGGCTTAATGACTAATCTAAAGTCTGCAGACAGAGCTCATGTGTGCCTGAAGTATGGTTTCTTTGTGATTCCTTTGGGGCACGCCGAATTTGGATTCCATCTCCCCTTTGTGTGACGTACCGCATCTGCATACAGTACAGTACTGCAGTCCTTATTTCAGACCCTCCTTCATTTAACAGCCCTGCTTCCTTCCAACATGCACACCTCTTATTATCGCTATATGATAAATTACGAACAGGGCCCCTGTTGCCTAATGAGTATGATTGGTGGTGCTTTCTTTTCTTTCCCACCCCCTCCTCCCTTTCCTTCCTTTCTTGCTGTCTTACAAATGTTTGTTTGTTGCGCGACCCTGATGTCAGAGGAGTTTGGTTACTCTGCTCTTTTTGCCTTCTCTCAATATGCTTATTTGTAACAACACCTAGGCGCACCAAGTGTGAAAACATTTAGATTTCACATGGAAAAAGTCAGTATTTCCTGCATAAACAGTTAGTTGTGTTCTCAGAATTAAGGCTGGGAAGTGGAAAATGCATTTTCTTAATAGTGCTTAGCTGGCTCCATTTCAAAGGTATATGCGTTACCTGCACTTCTAGATCAGATCAAATACCATGCAAGTCAGAACTGCAAGTGGAACAGTAATGTGCTAAGGAAGGGATGTGTATATATGCTCAGATGATAAAATCTTCATGTGAAAGAACTGCATGGGAGAAGTGGATACTTGGAACTAAGAGCAAAATGAATGGGATGTATATGAAATTCTCTTCCACCTTTCCCTGTTCTCTGCAATGGCAGCAGAATTGGCTGCTTAGAGGCATTTAGCGGGCGCTGGCTGAAAGGCTTCTTTTGCTGGGGTGAGAGGTCAGCAGAGCAGGAAAACATTACAGAGGAAAATCTCTTAGAGCAACTTTGAGGCAACCTGCAGAGTGGAAAAGTCAAGAGGTTGGTGGTGAGTATTGTAAAACTGAGTAAGAATGAAAGGCTTAGCATCTATGGACAAGACAGAAAATGGGAGTTGGTGTAATTAGATCTTCTGAACTGTTTTGCAAACTGGCATAAGGAGGGATATGTGGCATAGGTGTCGCTTCTGAACGCCTTGCTAAATTCTTTATAATATTAATGGGAAAGTAGAGTCAACTGGTAGTGATGTTTTCAATGTGCCTGTACATAGTGAAGTTTGACAGGGGCTTCATGGCTTTGCTGATTGATGGGGTGAGCAGAGCAGTCCCTGGCTTAGCTCACCTAGATGGCCCCGCTTTTGAATTTACTGGCAGTCGTACCTTTGGGTCTGATAAGGGTGTTTTGAGCACTGAAGGAAAGCATTTGTAGGGTCCTTTCCTTTTGTTCTTGGAAAGCTGTATGGTCTCCAGAGAGCTTGGGAAGGGGAGGGACTTTTTATTATTATTTTTCCCTCCTAGTAAGCTGCTTCCTTGCTGCTTTAGTGGGATACTGAAATTATTTTGTTACCCATCTTAAATGATATGTTGGTAAGTATCCTCTCCACTGGTATATCAGCTTAACTTTATGGATTATCACTGCTGCAGATACAGACACCTGGAATGGTGCTGGTGGAGACCACTTACAAAGCCAAATGGTTATAGCTGTAGGGTTATTTTTTCTTAGATTGTAGCTGTCTGCTTTTTATGGTCTGGTTGTTCCCCTTCCTACACGTAAATATATTACCTCACTAAAACTTCCAAGGCTCCAAGGAATGATTATCACTCAATCTCTTTGTGGTAAGTCCAAGCGTCTCAGCCCTGTAAAGTACCTGACTTTTCATTGGGAGGGCTCAGATGATCTTATCAGGAGTGGCTTGTTTTCTCATAGGTGTTGGGAAGCATAGCTTTGGGGACAAGAGCTTTCGCTTCTAGGGTTTTGGCTATGGACAGTTACTGAGGCAGTGGTGAGACTGAATTTCATGCACTTGATGGAGGTCCAGGTGCTTCCTCTTGCAGAAACCCTGTGGAGACCCAGGTGATGTGGGAGAGGGGGCTGCTGTTCCTCAGCGTGGTTTTGCGTGTCAAACTAGTTAATAATCAACGGGTATTGCGTTTCCTTTCCCTGGGAAATCTGAACGTGGCTGTGGCAAGGCAGCTGCTGTAGTGTTCATGTGTTTGTGGTCTGAGTCTTGTACAGCCGTGGCTGTGAGAAGGGCTGCTCCACTTAATGGAGCAGTCTAAAAGGCTGTTTATTGGTTTCCTGGGCAAATGAGGACAGGAAGGGAAATAGCGTGCTTGTCAGGTGGTCTCAGGTTGCTCTAAGGTAAGGAAAAACCAGCTCCTGCTTCTCATGTTGTATGCAGTGAGCACTGATTAATTGGCTATTTCTTCTTTTAGCAGATAGGGAATTTTCATGATTGCAGTACCAGCTCTTGTCGATAGCAGAGTTTTCCATGAGATCCTATGCTCCAAGGCCAAGTTAAAAAACATTTCATATTAGCTGAGAGGTGTTCTCTGCATGTCTTTAGTACAGTTACAATGCTGAGTTTTTCAGAATTGTGTTTGTAATTGCTTTTGCCTTTATGTGGTAGGACTGTGGGATAATAAGCAGTGTTACCATTCTGGAAAGGACGATCTATAGGACTTCATCACCCATTGGGAAAGGAGCTGGCATGCCCTGTTCTTGTCAATGCCTTTTGTTTATCCTATAGAGGATGGCTGGTAAGATACTTAATCTCTGCTTAGTTGTATAGGCTGTGTATATTGATGCCATTTGCTTTCTGAACTAATTTAATATTTTAAAATAACTTGCCTTTATTCTAATTAGTGATAATGGTGTGTAGCAACATTTTTGCTGTGTTTCTGGTGAGCTTGGGGTGGCACCAATGCCCTTGATGAGGGCTCGAAGCTTTCAGCTGGGTCTGCACACACTTGTTCATGTTACTGCTTTCTGTGCTGCCAGGTCTTAGTAAAGCTCTGTGTGCTTTGTCCAGGCATTCAGTTGGAAGTCTGTGGCCATAGCAAATTCAGAATGGCTGTGGTTTAAAAAAAGCCTGTATGAGTGTTCAATGCAAGCCACGGGAGGAGTACCTGGGGTTGCTGTTTGTCTTCCAGGCCCCTGCTTTGGAACAGTTGTGCATTCTGAAAATGGCCTCTAATGACTTGAAAACCATGATATAAAATAAGAGAAAAGCTTTAAAAAGGAGGGTTAAAATACAGAGAGCAAGTAGGGAATAATAATGGTAATAAAAAAAATGAGCAAACAGGCCAGGTAAAGACACTACAGAGGACGTCTTAAGGCTGTTCTAAGGAATTTTGTGTAGCAGCCTGTGTATGTGTTGTAAACACCAACACTGAGCAGGAGTGTAAGAAGAAAGAGACCAGCCCCGGAAAACCAAGAAGTAAAGAAAACCAAGAAAAGGAGACATAGAAATATCTGGGTGTTTGTGCACTCAGTTATATAAGACATACACCCATGTCATTGGCTATGGCTGCCTGGTACCGGTGCGAGGCACAGTATTCAAGTTTGCCTTCTTCCATGCCCATGTTGTAGTTAGACTTTGTGGACTGGGTAGGGTGGAGGTGGTGGTTCCTGGGTGATCGTCCTCCTTTTGCCAGGTACTTTGTGTGAGAGGCTGGTTTTGTGGTAGCTGCTCAAAGGGGGATACCTTTTTTTTTTTTTTTTTTTACGTTTTTCAAAGGCAAGTGTCTTCAGACAGTTGCAGTCTAGCAGATGGTCCCCTCTTGTCCGCCTGTTGGAAAGCAGGCTAAGAAAAGGTATCAAAATAATTTTTAATATAGCAAACTGAATGATGCCTTGAGAGATGTGCTTTCAGATGTTTGTACAGCCAATAAAAAAGTCTTGGTAATAAACATTTTGTGAAATAACTGCAGTAGATCAAAGTGACATTTAAGTGATGCTCATGAGCATCGTTTAATCACTAGCTAACTACTAAAGGTCTGCTGCTGTGGAACAATAGGAGTTTTTATGTTATGCCTTATTGTGTCTGTCTTGCTTAAGGCACTGGCTATCATTGAAGCTTGTGATTTCTGTGTGTGTTGAATGCTTAAAAGCTGCTTGAGAACCTATTTACTTCAAGTATTGAACTTTTAATTTTGTTTGTAGAAAGCCAGCTGTTTCCGCCTTCCAGGATGTGATGAAGCTGTTGTTTACTAACTTCCTTGTGACTCCCTTGTGAAGTAAAATCAGATGAATTGCTTTCTTTCTCAGTTGCGTGTATTGTCACTGATGATACACTTGAACTGATGTTGTGTGTATAGCTAACACGATGGAATACTGCAAATCCCAAGACTTGTTTTTAAAGCTGGGGTATATCATGGGATCATTTGGGTTGGAAGGGAGTCAGTCGGCAGGTCTCTGGTCTACCTCCCTGTTCAAAGCAGGGCTGACTGAGGCCAGAGCAGATTGCTCCAAGCTTTATCCTGAGCCCTGGAAGCCTCCAAGGGCTGTGAACAGCCTCTCTTGGCAGCCTGCTGCACTGCTTGACTGCCCTTGGGGTGAAGTTCTCTTATTGGTATGTAGCATCTTAGGAATATTGTTGCTAGTAGATGGGAATCAGGTGTCATTTATAATCTAGTTTTAGAGTGGCACACTTGGCATTCTTTTTATTTACTTTAATTCCTGTAGCATAAAAGAGCTGCTGTATTTGCTGAAACTTGCTGCAAATATATCTTTAAACCCAAAGAGGGCATTCTAACCTTAAAGATGTCCTTAGTTCGGTCTTCATGATTTTCTCTGATACAGAAGCCCTTGCTTATGACTCAGACTTTGAGGTAATTTAAGTTTAAGACGTTTCATATGTTTTTGCTCAGTAATGCACTATGACACTTTTATTGTACAGGAATGAAAATCCATGTATCTTCTCAGTATCGCTCTCAGTCTTATTGGCACCTCTTTGTTTTTGTAAGGCTGTTCATGCAGGATGTTCCTATTCACTGGGGGTTGAAGGGAGAGGATGATTTTTAGGTCGTGGAGCTCTTGCAAGTCACTTCAGAATTCTTTGATTTGTCCTTTCCTTAGTCAGTAGAGGACTTAAGGCTTCTGGCTTAAAAGCAGCCCTGTTTCACTCAGGAATTAAAGGAGCTAGTCAATGAACCTCTTCTTCCAATAAACTATCTTTCTGGGCTTACTTTGCTCAGATGCTTTATAAGAATGCTTTCCTCTGTCAGATCAATGGATTAGTTTAGACTTGTTAAGTTTGGAGTACAAAAATGAAGACAGGCTCAAACTGTATTATAGATAAGTTAGGGAGTCACTTAAATATGATTTTTGGTTCTTTTTCTTACTAATTTGTGGTGAAAATTTAACTTAAACCGGAAGTTTCCAATGAAAATTTGCTGTGCAGACTTGGCATAAAGTAACATTATTGTCAGGATCTGCCTCAGGGAGACCCAAGACTTCAAGGTTTGGTAGTTTTGAGAGTATTCACATTCTGTCTAAACATAGCCTTTTCAGATCTCCAATCCTTTCAATAAAGACAGGAGTTCCAAAAGAGCAAAGCCTTAGGTATGTTTTTATGGGGCATGCTCTGTGACTTGGGTAAGTCCGCTAACTTCTCACGTGGTCTCTTTTAACCACAAAGTAATGCTTCAGATTGTGCTGTGCCTCAGGACCGAGGAGATCAAATGTCTCTTGCAATGCTTTAACTTTCCCCAAAAGGAAGCCATGGCAGCTCTGTCAGCTCCTCGTTAATAACAACACTGCTGTGTACAAAAGGGCTGTGTAACAGAAGTACCCTGCCCAAGGCTGAGAGCAGCAGGGGCAGAAATCCCCGCTGTCACAACGCTAACGCTACCCCACGGCCTGGCCCTTGCATCTGAAGGGGACAGGCCTCTGCGGGTTACCCCGCCAAGTCCTAGAATTTGGGTTTTCTAAAGCCTGTAATAAATTTTCTTGATTTTATTGGAAATAGAGTTACGTGCATGATCTGTATTAATTCTGGAAGACTATGTGAATGGCACTCAGAGTTGTTGTTTTCTTCCTGTCAAGCATTTTGATACCCAAGAAGATCTATGTTACAATCAGCTCTTCTTATCCCCTCTAAAATGCTAAGCTGAATTGAGAATAGATTGAACAGAGAAATTTAATTAGCTTATTCAAGACAATCTTCCTTCTGTGTAAAGGATATCTTTCAAGGGTCAGCCTGATTTTTGTTGTTGTTTGTATTTACTTCTCATTCTTTAACTTGAAATATTTTACTTAAGACTGTGTTTCATTACAGTATCATACAGATCCTTTGGTGCCCAAGAAACATCTGCAACCTATCTCATGAAAGGGCACAATTTCTTTGAAGAATACCATTCGTTAACTTACTTTAATAATAAGAGCAGACAGGTAGGGTTCAGTGAAAGGTAGCGGATCCTGTAGCCTTGCTTAAGTAGGAATACTTTAGGAAGGAATTGCAAATAACATGTGACAGAAAAGATTTTTTTTTTTTTTTTAAAAAAAGTTTCTGACAAAAATCTATGGTTTTGTTGAATGCTGATGGTGTATGTTAATAAATGCAACCTGTATTATTGGCTAATATATGTTATCTCAGGGAGACCGTCAGAGTAAATTGTGGCAAGTAATTGTCTTAATTTCTTAGATGTGAATAGCAGTGATTTAGTGTCTCAGGAAAGAAGCTCTTACAATAGTGTCTTCATTGAGATCTCGAAAGGGATGAATGGAGCCAGTGTGCCTTTAAAGTGGGATTTAGTTTAAATGCTCACAGAAAATACATGTGCTGGGACAGAGGTAACAGGAGCCCTTAGGACTGGCTGAAGTCCTCATGGCCAAAAGGAGTGCACCTGGGGGGCAAGCAATGACATCAGTGGACACGCTGAAGTGGGGTTGGGCTCCTTTTAAATGGGCTTGGAGAAGCCTAGAAACTTCTCAGCCATGCTGGTGGGGAAGGGGAGTCAGGGAGGATCCTTACCTGGAAAACAATGGGGTGGTATGGAGGAGCTGGAAGCTCATGCAGCGAGGATATATGGAGGTAAGCTGAGATGTGCTTGTTTGCTGTTGCGAGGGACGTGCTGTTAGGGGGCTTGTGTGTATTGGGGTTGGAACAGAAAGGAGAAACTGGAAAGGACCAAAGAGGTGGTACTGAGGAGGAGCGATGTAGGGGAAGGGTGCTTCTGTGTGGCTCTGAACATTGATTGGGAGCTCTGAGGAGGGTTTTCACCCTGGGCTGTATGGTGTGCAACTGTGACCTGTGCAGCTAAGTCAGGGATACAGGTTTGGGATGGTTTCTGGTTCAACAGTCTTTTGCACTTAGAATAAATGAGTAGTTGGTTTGTAAGAAGCTAATTGGGGACCAAAAAGAGAAAGTGGAAAGGAATGCTGGGTTTGGTGGGAGCAGCAGAAAGGATGTACAGCGTTGGTGTTGGCAGAGTAGGATGGAGGCAAAATAAGTGAAAGAGTCGGAGTAGAGCTGTCAGTGTAGATTGTCTTCCCTCAGCATGGGGTCTGGCTGACTGCCACGACTATGTCCACCGATCCTTGTTTGCTGCTAGTCGTCATGACTTCTGAATTTGTGTGAAGACAGGATTTCAGTGCTGCTGAGAATCTTTAGTCTGTGGACGTGGTGCCAAACATCTACATTTGGACTCAGGTGTGGCTTTGTGGCGTGGCTGTTGGGTACCACCAAGGAGAGGTTGCTCTCTGCTTGGCTGGGAAATGCTGGCTTAGTGCTAGAAAATGCATGTTGGAGCGTGTTTGGCTAAATGAAAGAAGGTCTTGATAACAGACAGCTGTGGTGGTGTCTGAACTTGTCACTATACAGAGCTTTGACTGCTTTTCATGGTTTTGATGTGGCTTTTTGGTGATGTACTGCTTTTCTTAGCTTCTTTTTCTCTGTGTTACAACTCACTTCCTTAAACGCGAGCTGCTGTTGATATCACAGCGGCAGCAACATAGGTCAGTTCTACGTTGTCAGAGGCATCATTTTTTCTGTAATTCAATGCAGTTGCTTTATATATAGAAACAATACTTTTTTCTGATTTTTTTGAGATACCTAACTTAAGGCAGAGTGACTTCTGTCTTGTCTTATTCTGAAGGAGCTGTGATTTCTCAGCTGTATGTTGCATGCCTGTGGTTAGTACTCTGTTGCAGTTTCAGCAATATTAGCTACAGTACTTCCATGGCATGTTTGTAAACTGATCTCAGAATTGCCCCCGAAAGATCTAGTTTTCTCCTCACCTTTGAGAAAAAGGATATAGGCACTATCTTCACCCCCTGTGTTCTCAAGCCGAGTAAAGTGAGCTTCCAGCTTCCATTCTGTCTGCCTGCAGCCTCAGGTAAGGGCTGTAAAGGTCAAGCAAATCCTCGCAGAAGCCCTCAAAAGGGATATCGCGTGCGTCCTTGCTTACTGGTGTAGGTCTCTCGGGGAACCCATGCTTGTCCTGCTGGAGCACAGAGGCTGACCCCTTGCTGGCTTCTAACATCCAAAACCCAATGATGCTGAATAACCTGCTGGCCTTTAGCAAGCTCTTGCATTAACTGAAGTCATCTGTGTAGCTGTGGAGGATAGGAGAGCAGTGTTGCAGTCTGAGCCCCGAGATTTTATTTTGGGAAGACCAGGGAGAGGAAGCAGTGCTGTTTGTGTGCCTCCTGCTGCAGGTGGGCCCCGTGTCCCGTGCGTTGATGTTACTGCAGTTTGTGTATGTGACTCTTGCACTCGCTTGTATTTAAGCTGCATCCTGAGCTGCTGTGCTTTCTGTCCAGTGTTGTTGCTCAGCTTTCCTGATGTCTGAAACTTCATTCTGTCTTCACTGTTGTTTAGACAGCACTGACATCATGCCGTGACAGCCTGGCTGGGGCTGTGAGGTAAGCTTCCTTCAGCGGACAAAGGAGGACCATTTGTCATGGGACTTTGATATGAAATTGCAAAGTTAAAAGCATACTGACTCCTCACCCTTGGCAATATAGGAACTGCCATGTTGTTTTATTTTCATTATATGTGATCACTACTGAGCTGTTAAGAGAAAATTACTTTCTATTTCAGTAAACTCAATTCTGCTTTCAGACTGACTGTGCATCAGATGCTTAATTTGGATCCCGCTCTCTCGGTGAAATTAAAAATTCAAATCTCCAAGCTGGAGCACTGAAACTGTGCTTGAATTAGAAATTGACTGCTGTCAATGTGCTCTCACACTTCACTCTTCCCCCCGATGAGTTTTATATTAGAGTCTTGCTGTAGATGATCTGACTGAGCAGAAGTGGTGGGAATCTGCACTGTCACTCAGTAGACAGAGTGATGAAAGAGAAGTGTGGTGTGTTAACTAGACCATTCTTGAAAAGGACTGCTGTGTACTAATTTCATAATTACATACATGTAACAGTGAAATGCTTTCATGGGATATGACTGCAAATCCAGTAAGTATTGCTGACCAATTAATTTAGGGCATAACCAAACTTCAGTTTCTTGTAAGCTTCACACAAAATCCTCTCTCCCTAATTTTTGCGTAGTAGTTGAATGTTTCCAGATCTCGATTGAAAGAACAAGAACATTCTCTTCCTTTGAGACATTTGCATGGGCTGCCTCTACAGAACTTTGCACTGAAACTGTGAACAAAAGCTTTTTTTTTTTTTTTTTTTTTTCCCCACCCATACCCAGGAAGAAAAACAACAACAAACATTTAAAACAAACAGTTGTTGAGATAAGCTTTGCTTTTCTGTTGTGTTTCTTCTCTGCAGGTTTGCAAGTGTTGTGTCCTTCTGCCCTTTTGAAAAGTGGACACATTAATTAATCATTTAACTATAAGTGAAAAGAGTAATGCTGACAGGCCTTAAACCGATTGGGGCTGGCTATTTGTGGGGAAGTTTGGTGCCTTCTGTTACTGGTGGTGGTGAAGTACCAGTGCTGGTACCAGCTTGTGTTCCCAGGCCCTCCTGTGTGTGTGGTTGTACACCAGGGGTCTGCTGCAAGTATCCTGGGGCTGTGCTGGGCTGAGAGGTGACTGTGGAGGCTGGAAGAGAAGCTGTGGTGTTGGGCCATTGAGTATGTGAGTTGATTATGTTCTGGTTAGCCTAGGTCGATGGTGGTCGGTTGGATGAAATACGTGAGCAAGCCATGTAAGGAGGCTTGGAGATGGACTGGGCTGAGGCTCCTCAACCAGGGATAAATTTTGGTTGTGAGATGTACTGACAGGCAGAGAGTGAGATGTGTGAGGAGTGTCTGTAGTGAGACCATGCTGAAATTTATTGTAAAGGTCTCAGGCTTCCCTGGCTTTCTTTTTTTTTTTTTTTTTTTTTTTTCCTCCTTCTTAGGATTTCTGTAGAAGTAGCTGACCCCATGAAAGCAGAAATGTCACTTATGAGAAGAGCAGAAATGTAATTTTTCAACACTATTGTGCTATCTAAATGGTCCTGTTTCACTGAGCCAGCCAGGAGTCACCTGCCTGCCCTAGAGTGAATTTGTCCACTTGTTCTACTGACCAACAAAATGAGCTTCCTTGGAAGGAAGGCTGCAGTGGTAAAGTTAGATGGTGTAATTTACATTTGACTTGGAGGAATGCAATTTTCTATAATAGCCAAGCCTTGGATCTCAAGTTGCCAGCCATAGGGTGTTGATTAGTTATCAAATAGGCCTTCACAGTGCAACTGCATGCTTTCACAGGCTGGGTAGTTATTACCTTTTTAAATTTAAAAAGGTCAGAAATGCATATTTCTGTGCTTTTTCACATACGCGTGCATGGGTCTTGATTCAGCAAGGCGCTTGCTTCAGGAAAAAAAGCCTGCTTGTATTGTAGTCAGTGCACTGCTGAATAGTGATGGATGCAGGCGGGTGCTTGCATTTTGAAGGTGGCAATATAGAACACGATTAAGATATGTAATTAATGAAAGGGTGTTTCTGTTATCTCCCTTTGACTAAATAGGGGATTGTTACTGTCTTTGGAAGTGTTTTGAAGTTTATTAGTTTACTTGTTAATAGATCTTATTTTTTTTTGGCTTAGAGTTAACAACACAAAATCAGGTTTGAAACTCTTTTAAGGGGGAAACATACTTGATGGGCATGTTGGAAGTAGTGATCAGCTAGCTAATGTGATCCTTACTCTAGAGAGGGGTGTCGCAATTTCATCAAATGGCTTAAAATGAGTTGTTGCATTAAGGAGGTAAGTGGCTCAAATGTAACAACTGGATGATGTGTATTTTGGGAGTGTGTCAATAAAAATACAATTATTTAAACACTGGCAAAGGCAGGACACTGACATCTAAAATGCATGAATCTTTGAAGTGTTTTTAATGAAGAATAACAACTAACAAGCATTTAATGACTTCAGAGTATATTTTGTACGTGACATCTTGGAAATTTAGCAGCTGAATAACTAAACACAGCATGTGAGCTTAGAAATTATAGGAGCCCTTGGTGAGGAAATCGTTTGTAAATGGGAACGAATATAATATAGCTCAGTCATTGCTCGTCTTTGATAGATACACTTCATAAACTGGTAGATAAATCAAAGTATAGCTAACATTCAATAATTAAGGTGAAGAAGCTGGATGAGACCTTTGTGTTTTCATAGTTATAGAAATCTATGTTCAAAGGTAACTTTATTAGAAAGCATACTTGCATAAAGAAGTTAAAGGTTTATTTTAAAAGAGGTTGCGTTGAGATCGGTGCCACCTTATTTTGAATATTTTATGGTATCTTTTGAAATCCTGAGTCAAGTCAAAAGGTAACTAGTTAGAAACCACAACATTTTACATATTTTTCTGATCATGGAACTGAACAATCATAGCGATTGTCATGTCAGATTAATTAATCCTTGAGAAAGGTTAAGCTCATGTGTGTCTTTATAAATACTACATATTTTCATTTCACTTACCTTGTTTGCATACAGCTTAATACAGGTTTTTAAGGCCACCTCTACAGAAGCAGCACTACAGAAATCGCTTGGAGTGGTGCTTTGATATTTAGCTTTGAATATGACCCAATATTTTTTCCTCAGACACTGCAGCTGGCCCACACAAATGTTCTAAAGGTGAATTTGTTATTCTAATAAAAATCAATGGTGTGTGATGTAGGTGTATGCAGATAGTTGAGCTCTTTTTAAAACTGAATATATAGCTTCTCATTTATTTTCAGGGAGAGCTTCATGATCTTGCAAGTATTCTGCATTATGGGTTTTAAAGCAGGGGCAGGGAGGTAATTATTGCAGAGTTTGTATTGATCTGTAAAATCCTTGTGGACTTTATAAGCACTTCACATTCTTATGACTATCCATCTACAGATGGTATTAGAGCAGTTGGTCGAAAAACTGAACAGTGACTTTTGTGGCTGAAAATGAAGATCCATTATCTAAAATAAATTAGGTAACTGTTCTGTTCCTTAGCTTCAGGTTGAGTACAAGAGAAACGTGCTCTTCTCATCAGTGATAAATGCTCTTTGGCTTCACCTCTCCGTCTCATTTTACTGGTGCAACTGAGACTTGAACAGCATTGCTGCTCATGAGTTGTTTTCAGGTGTTAGCCCCTGTTAATTCTGTGTTCCAGGAAACACTGGCCATTGTGAGAGGTTGCTGTGGTGAAAGGTCTGTTGCAATCAATTGGGTTCTTTCTGGACTTTCGTATCTTGGATTTGAAGCCATTTGAACATTATCAGACACTTGAATGAAAATATGATCCTCAAAAATGCAATGTGTGTATATTTTTTAAAAGTTGATTTGTAATATTGCAATTGAAAGGCCTTTCTTCCATCTGTGGCTTTTCTGTCTAGAATGATTATTTTTATAAATTATCTTCAGGTGCTTTTCCAATGTACCAAGGTGCAATTTCAATAGTCTTGTACTTACTTGCCATGGACTTATCAGTTATTTGAGGGTCTTGAAACAAAACTGAGGGAATTATGAGAAAACTGAGACCTTTTTAACAAGTTAGCTGAATTGGTTCAATTGTCTGGACATTAGATATAGAAAGTAATGATTGGAAGGCTATGCAGAAGAACACACTTATAACTAAATCTGAGATGCATGATGACAAACCAACTGAAGTGATTCTAAATTTCAAAAAAAGGGGCAAAATAGAAGGGTAAACAGGGCAGGACTGGTATACCCCAAGCCCTGGTAATGCCCTGTCTGCATTTTGTGGTGGCTGAGGGCACTGTGGCTGCTCTCTGGCTGTGGAGGCCAGACTCTGTCTGTGGCGGCCTCCTCCCTCCCCTTCCTTGGGGGAAGGCCGGCCCTGGGGTCGACCGCAAAGCCCTGTGTAGACCCTAAACCCATTTGTGTGTGACATCCTTGGTGGCTTGGGCTGTCTTAGCAGACCTCTGCATGGCTGTGGGGCTCCAACACCTGACCTGGAAGCGCTGTGCCCTACAGAAATGGGAAACTTGGGGCTTTAGCCCCTTTACTGACTAAGGATTGGTAGCCTTCTCCTTGAAGCATCCCTAGAAGTGCTCGTGGTTTGGACTGCCATCCTGGACTGTGGAATTTGGTCAGTGGTATAGCCAGGTGATGGGCTTGGGCTGGTGGACTCACCAGAAGGCAGATCTGGAGCCCATAAGGGAGCTGGATGGCAAACCTCTGTCTGGAGGGTTACCTATGCCTGTGGGAAGCAGTGCAGAAACATGGGGCTTTCAGGTGGGCTAATTCAGGGTAATGGAATTGTACCAATTTAACTCAAAGGAAATTGCATCTAGTTCATGTGATGCAAATATTTAACAATTTAAACCTTACTTACATTAGTTTAAATGTGGTGTTTAAAGAGCTGTAATTATCTGTTTGCCTTAGAAATTCATAGTAATTTACTGAGATCAATTTTAAACGGATTTTAATTAAATCAAAGAACCTTTTCTACTTTTTTTTTTGCAGACAAGGCCTGTGACTAGCCTTTGTAAACTGTGATAAAATATATCCAGGCTTAAAATGACTTTTTTTCTGCATGACAGATTTCTTCTCCTGAAGGCAAATCTCGACTATTATTTTGTATATAAAATAAAATAATTAAATTCTAAAGAATTCTAAATTCTAAAGAACATTTTGTTCAATTTTTATTCCCTTCAAGAGTGGTTCTGTTTGTTACAATTTCTATTAAACTACTCCCAGTAGAGCACTTCACTGTCTTTTTATAGTAGACAGGCTGATGGACTCCATGACCTTTTTTATTTCTGATTTCTGTGATTTTTTTTCCTCTTACAAAAGAGAGAGCGAGAGACAGCTGGAGTATCCTAATTCATGGTGATGGGAAGCAAAATACAGAAACTTAACTGCAGTGCCATAGGGAGATGCCAGTATTGTAATATCTGCAAAATGTTCAGATTGCTTTCGTTGAAGCTTACTTGGAGAAGATGCTGTGAATATTGAAAGAATTCACCTGAGATGTTTCAGGTTTAAATGTTTGTATGGCATGTTGTTCTAATGAGGTATGTATGAAGCTTCTGTTAGGAGTTGCCAAGGTGTTTAGAGTATGTGTAAGTCTGTCAATGAAAAATTGACAAAGGGTTGTGATTGGAGGTGAATATTTAATATATTGTATAGGGGGGGAAAACAAATCCTAGAAGTTGCCTTTTGGAAGGCCCCTGTGTCAGTGCTCAGAATAATCCTAGTACCTGGGATTCTGGCAATTGATTTTGTTTCAGTGAATAGAAGGCAGCTAATCAAGGGCATAATTCAGCTAGTCACTAGGTCCCTTTGAAATGTGATTCTGGCAAATAAGCCAGTTCAATATGTTTTTGTGATAAAAATGGATGATGGTGAAGAGCTTGTATTCCCATTGATTGTGTGCAGGATAGAAGAATGGAATACTTTTTGACTAGCAGTAAATCCATAGGAAACTGTAAGTAGTCACCCTGTAATCTTTTTTTAACCTGTTCACATAGCTGACTTATCTGAAATGACCTATTTTTTGTATAGAAACATACAGAAAACAAAGACAAGATGCTACATTTTAATCTTCTGCTTTTAGCGTTTTTTTTTTTTTTTTTTTTTTTTTATTATCTTGGTTCCTTCTATTCTACTCTGAAAGCAGCCAATCTTACCTTTTCATCTGTGTATGTAATGTATATGTGGGGAGATTGAGCTGTTGTTTAGGGGACCTCTTTAATTGACATTAATATTGCAATAATGCTACCAACCATATGGTTGTATTAGTCTTCTAGGACTGATGGTCCTCCACTCAAAATTTATATTCTTATTATTTGGACAACAGGTAGTATGGTAAATCTAAATGAAGATTTATAAAATATCTCATTAGAGTAACAGATTTGCAGCCACAGACTGTTAAAGAGCTGCATCTATTCTGTAAGCTGGATCTGAAACTTCTGATTGTATTAATAAAACACAAATATGAACAAGAAAGTGGACAAGATCAGCAACAGATTGTGAGCCTTTCTCAAGGTTTTGATGTAGGTTTGGTGCTATCCTAGATGTGCTTGTACACCTGAAAATTGTTCTGCATCAGAGAGCCTAAAGAAGTTCTGTGCTGCAACTAATTAAGTCTCTGTGATTTGAGAATGAAGAACTGCAGAGCATTGCTACAAGCAGGAGAGACTGATTTGTCATACATGGGCTTGTGTCCTGATGGGCACGATTGTGTTGGTGAAGTTCCGTTAAAAGCTGGTGTAGACTCCTTAGAAGGCGAATGAATGCACACAGGTCTCTGGTAACACCTTTTTCTCCTCTATCTGCAATATGGTCTGTGTCTTTGTTTAGTCAAAATGGAAACTGATAACTGGTGAGCTGTCTGAAATTCCTGAATTAATTATTTTCAGATGCTACAATATGTTAATTCTGGAAAATTGCAGAAATGCCTTAATTACTTTTTTTCTTATCCTCCCCCACCCCACCCCAGATGGTTCGGAGCACTCATTGCCTTCAGGCTCTCTTCGTAAAAAGAAACTGGCAAAACGACCTGGATACATGAGGCCAGAAGCTCAGCGACAGATCGAGTTTCAGTCCCTGGGTGCCTGTGAGCCATTCAGCCCAGAAGAGTTCAAACATGGCAGGCAGCATTGTGAAGACTTTGAGAAATGCTGTCCGTTCGGACAATACAAAAAGAACTTTGAATTCTTACACTGCCGTTCAACTGCAAGTAGTGCTGTAGTTCCTGCTGATGGGGTAACAGCACTGGGCGCTACTGGAAATATGCTGGGAAACTGCAAAAATCTTTCTTGTTACAAGAATCCACAATCAGAAAACACAATGATATCAATTTACCCTGCTGAAGCAACAAGCAAAGATGTTTCTACTGTATGCTGTGCACGGCAAATGGGCCACAGCACTAAAGTGAGCGAGCCCCAAAAGGTGCATGCCTTGGATCAGACAGAAGTGAATAATAACTGTGAATATCAAAACAGAGAGGTTGTTTCTCATTCTGTTGATTCACACAATAGCTTTAGTTCAAGATTCAGCTTCATACAGCTCTCCCTGAACTCAGCCTCTGGAGTAAGTGGTGCTGAAGGCAAGGCAACCGTCAAGGAAGCTGAGCGTGTTCTGCATGCCAGCATTGCAGGAAATCTACAGGAGCTAGAAGAGACAGCAAGAACTCACGAGCACTCAAGAGCTTTGCGTTGCTTCTCTAGGCCCAGTGATGATTTGAAGCATGAAAACGAGACCACAGCAAATGATAAACTACAGGATTGTGAGACCGTCTCTCTCTCAGATACAGATGCAACGTTTTCATATTCTACAGATTCCTCAGATGCAGCATCTGCTGGTTCTTCTGTCACCTCAGGCTATGAAAGTAGTTTCACTGTTAGTGACCATAACTGGGATACTTTGATGAAAAAGTATGAACCAGTGCTACTAGACTGCCAGCTTGGCAACCGGAGTACGTTAAAGGTTTGTAATCTTATTTTATCTTTGATTCCTCCTCCTGGTTCCCAAAACAGCTATGTTGGTAGTGTCAAAGTATTCACCTGTTGTAGGAGTTGGAATATTACCAGCTTTTGCAGCATTTTTTTCATAGAAGTTTACAGTACCTGTCTGCATGATAAAAGGGAAAGAACCTATTTTCTTCTTGGTTCTTTTAAAAGCAAAACAAACCCAATAAAGTGATGTTGCAGTACTTTGTTCCTATGACCTACTGAAACCGTGATCCTTGCTTGTATTTCTAATATGCTACACATCAATTTCTGAATTCAGCATGGGCTGCTTTCACAGGTGGCTATTTTGTGTACAGTTCTGAGTATGTGTAGTGCAAAACTTGAGGGTGTTAAGAGCTTTTTCCTTGAAGCATCATGATTTAGTAACACTGGACTTTGGCTGAACTTGCACATTTCCAATTAAAGATTTCTAGGGGAAAGGCACCTGTGTAAGGGTAGCCTATAATCTAACAGACTGGTGTTCTCCTTGCATGATGATCAATGGGGGTTCGTTCCCTGCTCTAATTCAGACTGGGAATGATGCCTTTTTTTCTTCTACCTTAGAGGAGTTTTGGGCTGTCAAGTCAGAAGTGGTCTTCCCCCTCTCCCATGTGTATATACCGGTATATACCCACATATATACCTATTATATATACAAGCAGCCTCATTCACTATATTCTTTGTGTGAGAGGAAACCTTAGAAAGGATCAGTTACTCTCTGTCATACAATAGGATTGTTTCTGGTCCTGGGTTTTTTGGGGATGTCAGGGGGGCATCAGAGGGAAGCAATTCTGAGCCTAGCTGTGAAGAGAAGGCAAATTTTGGCTCTGTTGTACATGCAGGAAGCTGTAATCCGGAGATGAAATCCATCATGTCCACGCTAATAAATTTAAAGCTTTTCAAGATCCACTAAACAGGTGGTGTGCTTTTTAAGTCTCTCACTAGTGTCCTGAGTGCTCTGGAGCAATGTCTGGGCTGTCTGTATGTTGTAGGTATAAAGGCACACATGAGAGAGTTCTCCTCACAAGTATCCTATGGTAATCCTAGAGTGGGAAGCCTTTCAGAAACCCAGGTGTTGTGACTTGTGAGCGCAAATACACCTGCTGAGATACACTGTGTTGTCTTCAGGTCTGGGGAGACAATCTGCACTGGGGCAGCCTCTGGGGTGGCTCTGCAGAGCCCTTCTGTCTGGGCAAGGTAGCGGGTTGAGAAACATTTGTGCTTTTCTGCTCATGTCATCTGACCTGGGCTTACAATGCTTTCTGTTACTTATTTTTCATAAGGGATGCAAGTAGGACTCAAACTAGGTTCTCCTGTGTATGTTTACAGGCTTCACACACTGCCCTGGAGCAGTTTCTTCAGTTTCTTGCCTGTAATGACAACATGCCCATAGTCTGGGGTGGCTTCTTAAATTAATTCTCTATCTTAAAATACAAATTTGGGACTATGTAACATAATAAAAATACAAAATAACTTTATCGTTTTGTTATGCTTATTTGATACGCACAAAAGAAACTTTGCTATCTTTAATTTCTGTATTCAATTAATTCATTGAATGGAGAACTGGAAACTTTTGTGCCTTCAGACATCTTTGCCCTTGGTCCTATGTGTTTAATTTGTAGCACTTTCCAATTGTAATAATAATGAGCAAGTCTCAAATTTTTCAGAAGGGAACAGACAATTTTAGTCAAGAAAATGAGGCAGTACCAAGGTTGTTAAAATTATGCTTTTTTTGTACTTAAAAAAGTGATCATCACATGGTACAGGTAGGTATAGGACATGCTGCTCTGAAGCATCTCTTTGATTAGTTGGGCTCCAAATGTCTTCCTAGCCTGCAAACAGAAAGCACTCGATTGTCACAGTCTCAGTCAGTTAGCCCTGGGCATGCCTGCGCTGTGGTACCCAAGCAGGTTTTAAATGACCTGCCACTGTGAGTACATGAAGGAATAAACAGTGCAAAAAGCAGCGATGCTGTACTCTCGGTCTAGATGGTTGTTATATATCATATATATGAAAAAAGTGTCACTTGAACCATTTCTACTGCAGGCTTCTTTAGAACTCTATCAAAAGTGTGGCATAAAATACAGAAAATAATTTATGGTGAGGATTCAGAGCACCTCCCTTCAATATGTTATATGTTCCTCGCCTGTCTCAGAAGGGGAAAAAAAATGGTGTTTCTGTATGTGAAAAACAATAATAAATTAAAAGAACAAAACCAAACAAAACAACACCAAAAACCTCGATGGAAATGGAAGGTGTGCAATGACTTTTTTTTTCCTTGTTTTTCCTCCAGGGGATCTTGTAGCATATTATTAATCAAGCTTTTTTTTTTTTCTGGATTTACTTTTTATGTCTATTTTCTGCCCAATCCACTTTCACTTACATATTTAGAAGAGATACCATTAATTTAAATGTCTTGCCTAATTTGCATGTTGACTGTGTAGTCGTGATAACTAAATGTTTCCGGTAAGTTATTGACTGGCTGTACTTATTTTTCTGTATGCATTTTACAGCTTAACTAGAGAGATTTAAATATGAAAGTGTTCCAGGGAGGAGTGAAGTCTTTTGTAGATGCAGAATGTCTCGAATATGGATCTTCTTGCAGTGGAAAATGCTTTCCCAAACACTTTTTCAGGCTTTGGGCTATCAGTATATATGCTGACTCTTTTTCCAGGCTTACCTTTCTCAGTGCTGCTAATGGATTGTTGGTACAGGTCACGTGTAAACTTAACAAGAAAACACTTGGCAGTTTTATAACTGTGGCTATGTTTGGCAGTGGCTGGCATGGCAATGAGGAAAGGACTGCATAACTTTAACCAAATTCTTGTCAGAGTAAAAGCTTTTAATGTCCTTTGAATGCACACCTGGCCTTCTGAAATATTTTAGTAAAAGATGAAGCTTCAGTACAAAGAAGCATTAGCTTTTGAAATGAAACTGTATCCTAATAGGAGCTTCTTTTTGGGTGTATAAGGGCATTTTTGTATGTGTGTTTTTTTTTTCCCTCTCCCATCTATCATTTGTAATCTGAACACTTCAGAAAATGGAAGTGTCAACACTTTCTAGATGAGCCTAAATTATATTTTAATGAAACTTCATTGGCAGCATGTGAACACAGTTTTCTGTGCCATATCGTGAGTACACTTGACCCAAAATATTCATACTGTATTTCTCTTTTTACATGCTGAAGAAAATGTGGTTTGCATATGGAATTCTGAATTTGTTCTGCGCAAAACTTGGATAGGCAAAAAATTGTTAAATGGACTGAGGAACAGAATATTGAGTAGAATGTGATAAAAAAATAGGTATTACGCTGACAGAATCCTATAATAATCCTTACTTAGGATATGTTTCACCCTTTCAGTTATTCAACAATCATACAAGCTCTTTTGCTTTTCAAGAAATACTGTTTGTTGTTCTTTGTAGATGCTTGGACTAAAGCCATGCTTGGATCAAGTGGCTGCCATTCAGCTGATTGCTGAATAGATCTGTCCAGTTAACAAATGTTGGGTTTAACTCTCAAAATTGGGCATTTCTAATGATGTAGTAGGAATCCTGTAAATTTATATTATGTAAAGGTTTATAGTGATTTTTAAATGCAACTTCTTTATAAGTATTTCTTTTCTGTACATAGATAAAATCCTTGATCTTACGGCTTCAGAGGCTTCAGGAAAAAGCAATAGAGGAAGATGATTATGACAGAGGTGAGAGTTGCTCCCCCCTACCTCCCACTGAATCATGCTGCTTCCTCTTATACCCCCCTCCCCCAACACCCCACCACCTCCCAATTAATTTTGTTTTATATTTGCTACACTGCTGTGGTTAGGTATGGGAGATGAGTTCAATGAACTCTATTGTTCATTCTGTGGTATGGCAGGAAACAAATTAAAAGAAGAAGGAGGTCAGCAGCAGGTGGCAACAGTTTTTATTTTCTTGAGCCACATCACCATGTGGGAAGGTTGAAATGCGAATATCCACCATCTGGATCAGCTGTTTTGAAGCAGCATGACTTTAAAAAAATACAGAAATGAATGAAAGCTTCGAAAGGAGAAAGGACAGGCAGTGGCTGCTGACAGTGTGTGATTTGTTGCTTGCCATGTTTAGTCATGACACTATAGCAGAGCTCAAACACAGAAATGAGGTCAGTAGCTACGACAAAAGTGAATGATACTGTCCTGTGGGATTAACTTGATGCCCACTGAGTTGAATCAAAACCAACTAGGGGATATGATTGGTGATACAGCTGCTGGCAAGTATCTGTATTTGAATAGTGCTTTCCCATTCAAATGGATTGGCACCTCTCGTAAGCTCTGTGTGTGTGTGTGTGTGCGCATTAATAATTAGAGCATCTATTAACATACATCTCAGGTTTCTTCTTGGTTATCTGAACACAGACGACTGTTACAGAAAACATATTTTAACAGTCTTGAAGTTCTAGGTGAAATTCTTCGTGATAACTTCGTCTTCATTTGGGAGGTACTACAAGTATTTCAGTGAACTGCAAGGGCAATTCAGATAACAAAGCTTGAAAAAGATACCCCTCCTTTTTTCCCCACCCTCACTTTTTTTTTTGAGTAGTCAAACTTGTGGCTTGCCTGTCAGAATTAGTGTTAAGCTGTGCAGTCATATTGTGGTTCTTTTCCCTCCTTCATCTCCCAAACCCCAAGAAGTCAGAGGTGTTTTAGAAGAGTCTTGGGAGAAGGTGTGTAGCCCTTGCAGAAGGGTGGTTCTGTTGGCTTCTCAAAGCTTGGTCTATATAGAAGAAAAATCTGGCACTGTTCCAAGTCAAAGAGGAGAACCTTTAGATATGTTACAAGCTGAGCATGTTGTATCTGTTCATAGGTTTCATCTCTGTCACATAGAATAGACGTTATTGATACGTTTTACAGTGTGACACTTGCTACTCTCTTTTTCTAAAGTGCCTGTTTGAGTTCACAGCTGGAGACAGCCCTGTGTGAAGTGCATGTGCTTCCTGCAGATTTTAGCTGGAATTCTCTGGGTGCTCATACACGGTTTAAAAACAAAACAAAAACCCTAGTATATCAGGTGTGACACCTCCATGTGATACCATGTGGTCATAGACCACCTTTGAAATGATGACTTGCTTAACCTTGCTCAGAAGGTTCTTGTACAGTTTTTGTGGTTGCTAGTCTGATTAATTTAATATGGCACCTCTTTTCTGTTGACGCTCACCTTGTCCATTACCCTTTCCAGTTTCCACCTTAGTTCTCAGACAGCTAGCATGGAGGGCAGGTTGCAGTCTTCCATCAGCTCCCCTCAGGAAAATTGTCTGGCCGCAAACGGATCTCGCTGGGTGCTGTGGGCACCATTTAAATAGAACAAAAGTTGGACCAGGACAAGGATAGTGAGGAGCTCCTTTGGGTGGGATTGCTCTTTTCTGTGCCAAGTGTGGCTCATATGGGCAGAAAGAATTTGTTGTGTTACAGGACTAGATACTGAGGCATGTGAAAGACTTTGTGTTGGGCTCCTGCATCCCTTTGAAAACTGGAACTCCATCTCAATGCAGATGTTCTCGCAAAATGCTGCATTCCTTTCTAATGCATGACCATGCATCCTTAATGTTTTCTCTTCCTAGTTTTTGAGCCCTTGACCTACTTTCTGTCCTACTGGTCTTTGTTCCTCTTCTGATATGACTGTCAGCCATTTTGCGTGTGAGACTACTTTTCATTATTACCCTGAACTGGCTCCCGGAGTTGTTTCTGTTTTTTGGGGAAACATATGCTGGTTATCTCCAGGGAAAGACGTGTATGGAGAAGGTGTGGGTGCTGCCAGAAGAACTAGAGCTACTAGGTGTGCTTTCCACCTTTGCTTTTAGAATTAAGCAGTCACTGGACTCGGAAGAGTTACAAAGTCTTGTGTGGTGTAAAGTGAAGTTTAAATGCTTATTAAAGAGCTTACAGGTTGGCCTGGTACCAATTTCTGTTTGGCTGAAATCTGTAATTAGCCTTCTTTAAAGGGATCTTTTTGCCAAATATTTCTAGCAGGGAATGGAATTGCTAAATGCACACAGCTATGATGTGCTCTGCAAATGGAAATACGTTATCAGGGAGTGGGAGAAGCCAGCACGGTGCATGCAGAGGTCTTAGGAGGATGTTCTTACTACTCAGAAAAAGAAAACCATTGTCCCTGTAACTTGGGGGATTTCTTTGGACATAGGCCTATTGGAAACAGCTCTTTTGTTACTAGAGGAGATTGGTGAACTGCTGCATGCAGTGGTAGCCCAGGTCTTGCTGATTTGGGAATGCTTCAAAAGAAGGGGGAGAGTCTAGTGTGGCACAGATAGCTGTGAAATGCTGTGCATGGGCAAGTGAGTAGGAGAGCAGGTAAAGGGGGGGGGGGGGGGGGGGGGAGCACTCCAGTGGCTATTCCTCTAAATCAGAATCCAAAATGTCAATAAATACAATATCACTTGCCAACTATGCTGTTACTTCAGTGGTAGTGGCTCATGTCTAATTTTACCTGTAGACAAGACTTCAGTATGTTTTTTTTTTTGTGTGGGTGTGTGTGTCTTTTTTTTTTTTTTTTTTTTTTTTTTTTCCCCCTACAGCAGTTCAATGGGAAGGAGATCTGTTATATCTCAAGGAGTTTTTAGTACTCAGGACTGTTTTTTGCTGTCTGCTCCTGCAAGCAAATTTAGCAATTCAAAGAAAGTCAAGCCATCTAAATGACATTGATGCCTCCATGCTCTCCACAGCTTTCTGAAAGTTGTCATCATTTCTAGTAAATTTTGAAATTGAAGTGTAGGTAAAATGGTGCCCCTACAGAGAGGAGAAAGTGCTGTACTGTATCTTTACTTCTGGTACTAGACCCAGAAATGGCACAGAATAAGGCTAAGCTGTCCCCTCCCCGAAGCCATGAACAAACACCTTGCTGCAAACAGGTCAGGAGAAAGGACACATCTGATTTTCCCCTTTGCAGAAACACAAAGCAGGTGCTTGCTGTTTGGGACTGTCAGGGAACATCTGTGTTTTCAGGTGCATGTTAATGAATTGCACTTATTTCCTGAACAGATGATAGATTTCTCTTTGTTATTTAAGGGATATTTTGAGCTACAACTCTCAGTTGTTGTTTGGGAGAGTTGTGAATCCTTATTTAAATGCTGTAAGCCTTAGCTTATTAGTTCCAAGTTATCTGTTCCCCACAAGTCAATTAGCTCTATCTTCCCCCTCCTTTTGAGCTTGGGAGGAGCCTGGCAGAAATGAATTTTGCCGTTACTTGTGTTTTGTCCTTCCTGAAGGCTTGCCATTGCATGGTAGGGGCTTGGTGTTGAGGAACTTCAGTTGGTCATTCAAATAACCCCAGTTTATTCCTATACTTTCTGGGAGTGCTGTGTGTATCTGGAGGGTATTTGCACTCTGAGAGCATCGGGGCAGAGGCTGCTCTCCTTTCCCATGCTCATCTTCTAGAGGTCACCAGGTGAGTGCAGTGCCGCGAGACCTGCAGGATGCCACCAAGCCCCTCTCTCATCCTCCTGCGGTGACTGTGTGCTGCCTCAAACGCAGGTATTTCTAGGCTGGCAAGTGTTTGTGTCAAATGCATATTCAGAGAAATGAATCTCCCTCTCTGTCCTCATTTAATTTTAAATAGGAAACATTAGGGTACTTGGTGTTTTACTGCTTGCTCTGCATCTCTGGGTGATGAAATATCTGGAAGTAGCTTATTTGTTTCTGTATTTACTTATGGTCTCCTCTTGATGGCCACATTACTGTATATTTTCAGAGCAGGTACAATACCATGGGAATATGATAACAGCGTTTTGCTTTGCGTAGCATATAGTAAAAATTGGTCTGTTCTCCAAGGATCACTTGGAATGTTGTCATGGCTCATTATTCATGATGGAGCTTGACAGCTCCAAGGTTAAACATACTGCTGAATATAGGAGGCAAAAAAAAAGCCAGCATATTTTCGTGTCTGTGGGAGTTGTGCTTGCAGTAGAAGCAAACGTATTTTGCTCAGTACAAATCTATTGCCCAAACATTTTAGAATCCTTTTCCTGTTCTTTCCTGTGGTTTTTGACCTTCCCAAGTTTGCCTGGTGCAGGTGGCAAATGGATTGGCAATAAAGTGTTGGGACTGAGTCTGGCTGCTGAAACGCACTACTGGCTCACATGCCCTGTTGTTTCTTCAGAAATAAGTTGTTACAGAACTACTTTAATGTATGCAGGAATGCGAGCATACAGACTCCTAGCTTGTAGGGAATGGTAACTTCCCTGCACAATCACACTTGGAGTTGAGATGTCTCTTAGGCCACTTAGATCAGTGCAACTTGTCATCAGCGCAACATGGCAGATAGGTTCTGTCATAACAAGCATAAATGGTTGTATAGTTAATCCCATTTTAGCAATTAAACTTGATGCTGTACATACATTTACCGTCAAGTGAGCCTTCAGTTATTTTGGTTTAGGTCTTGGATCTTGATGAGGATGAGTTGGTGAGTGTTCGTGGGCTTGTGCATTACCCAGTGCAGAAACAGTCTTTGTGTTTTGTTTTCTTTTTAAATAAAATAAAAGGTGGTGGACACTGGTGGGGCAGAGCTGCTATGTTGCAGGAGACCTATTGAGAATGTTGGAGGCCATGGAGTTGAAAATTTGGGGTGGATGGGACAAATAGGGCTTTCTGCTATGCTATACTGTCAGTCTTTTTCTGCTACAAGTTTGTAGAAGCTGTCTGGAATCTGTGGGTACGTTGTCTTGGGTTACTTTTTTTTTAAAACTTACCAGAGTAAAGATTTTAAGGGGACAGGAAGACAGGCTCATGCAAATTATCAAAACCTAATCTTCTTTGCATGGATCTTGTTTATCCTGTCTTTCTCTGACTAATTCACATAACTTCCAAAAAAAGGTTTTGGGTGGTTATGGAAAGCAAGTGCTTATGTGAAGTATAAATTAAACTTAATTTCCCATGCAACAGAACAGAGCAAAAGCATCACAACTCTTCAATCTTATCTGGGTTACTCTCATCAAGACACCAGTTTGAAATTAAAAAGGGAAACTTTTTTTCATCCCTATCCATTTGTTATTTGGTGCCAGCTGAGTGTGGACTAGGATTTTGTAGTTCAAATACTTGGTCTTGGCTTCTGCCTACTAGCAGGAGGAACCATTTCTTTTTATGCATTCAGGCTTATCAAATTGTTATTGATTTTTAATTGCAGAGTTGGAACAGGAGTTGAGCTGGTCACAATTTAAAGGTCTGAAACTCCTTTGACTCTAATACTTACCTTATCTTTTATACTACCTTGGGTTTTTATACTAACAGTGGTCATTACTATAATCTTTTACTCATTACATGTATAGGGTAGGCATGGTCAGCAACTTCTAGAAATGCTTTTGATGTCAACCCTCATTTTTGGCCCTGTTGTTCAGTTTCTGTTATATTAGGGTGTGTCTTTGAGGCAGAACAGGATCTTGGTCTCTTTATGTATGCACGTTAAAAACACCACCATACTTTATATACCTTTAATTCCTAAGCTAATATTGAAGAGGAAGTTGCTTTAGTAATGCGGTGTCTTTGCTTAGACTCTGCAGCCTAAATATTTTTTCAGGAAGCAGTAGTATCTTATGGGATTCTACTACGTTCTCTTATTTTAATCTTGGCCAGCAGGAAGAGGTTCAGCTACATTTTGTGTTCCTGGAAGCTGCTTGAGGAAAAGAAAATTGCTGAAGTTTTGGCATACCATGTGCTTGGAAGCTTTCTCTACTCCCAGCCATCTGCTGTCTAAAGCTGACACCACAGGCTACCCCTCCTATGATAGCAGGACTCTTTCTCAGTCCATGATGCAGCCAAGCTGTTCCCAGACAGCCTGGCTAGTCTTTTACAAACAAACAAGCAACAAAAAAATCAGAACAAAATAGTCAGTTATGCATAATTGACTCGTGTACTTGCTGAATTGCGGTTTGAGGCATGGAGTTCTGATGGGTGTAACTCATGAGAAGTGTTGATATGCTTTCTGGACAGTACCCATTGACTGAGTGACATGGCTCTCTTGCTACCCAGCCCATCTGCTTACTTTCCACTTGCAAAAACATGCAGCCCTTTTTTATATTCAGGACAGACTTATCTTTCCCTTGCTCTTCAGAAATATTAACTTCAAATAAGAAAATTGTCTTCCATTTGCAACGTGACCCCTGGAGGCGATACGACTATTAATTCAACCAACAACTAGAAATTGATTTTGCTGCCCTTGTCTTTCCCTTTTTAAAGGAGTGGAGGGACACCTGCTCTTTTTAATTACTGCCTGCTTAATAGATGACTGGACATGGACAAACTTGTAAATGGCATGGCAGCATAACTTCTCTGCAGCTGGGGATTAAAAAGATGCTGAATGTCTGTAACTACTGTTTGAAAGCAAACACAAAACACTTCCAATGCCAGTTCTCTGTGGGGAACTGACAACACTCATTGCTCATCACTGGGCAATGTCTGGGTGAATTTCTTAAGATGCTTTTACTAGAGATCTCTGTGGACCTTCCATCACTTGTCGAACTCATCTGCAAAGTGGGATTGCCTTGAGTCAATTAACTTTTTCCTGAGGTTTCCCTACTGTCTTATGTGCCCAGACCCAACTGTCCGTACTTGGGTATGTTCATGGTTCCATAGGTGTGTCGGCCCTATCTGATGCTTCCTTGCGCTGCTTTCGCTGCCTGTGAACTGTGCACATTTCTTTCTTTAGCCTATGGAAGGTTAGGGATGGTTAAAGCAGTAAAAAAAAAAAAAAAAAAAAAAAGGTACTGTTTTATGGACATGTTTAGTCTTTTTAGGATGATGGTAGGGTGGTAGCAAGTAAGTATCAATCAAAAGGTGAAGATGGGAATTGGTAGCTCTCTTCCACAATAACAAGCTTTGGACAAAGAGTTGAGAAACTGCAGGAGATGCTGGTGGTGGGAGTGTACAAACTGATTCCGTGCAATGTTAGTTTTAAGCTTCTGCTGCCATCCTGCCCATCTAATGCTAGTCAATTTGTTTGGTTTTGATTTTTGTGAGAGAAGTGGGAAGTATTTGGAACATCTCCATGCTCACTGAGATTTTTAAGGAATGAAAAATAAATGAATTAAATGAGTTGGATTGGTTTGATTTATGGTAAATTGAACAAAAAGCAAAGTGAGGCGCTGTGGATCCAGCGTAACTCAGACATAATGTGGGACCACGTAGAAATAACGATGTATATCCCTTCCAGTTAGGTCATTGCAGAATGTCCTGTCCCCCTGAGTTATTGGTGGGTGTTAATTCATGTACCCTCTGGCATTCCCAAGTCCCTCTGTCTCCCTGCTGGTGGCAGCTTGCTGGAGAAATAATGTTTTGGAGAAAAGGCTTTAACTTTTAAATCACTAGAAGCCATGCAGGGTTCATTCAATTTCATGAGAAATTGTGTCGGTGGTAGTAAAGAACAAAACCAGCCTGGGTTTGAGTGCGCTGTGGCACCATATGAAGCATCCGTTGTGTTGCACCAGTGTGCCAAGGATGGTGGTGTAGAACAGAGCACCTGGGATGTCTCAACAAACAGGCCTGCTTATAAATAGGTGGCTCACCCTAGCTTGTTTTCTTTTTTTCATGGCATGCTGTACCTGAAATATTTTTGTGCTGTCCTAATGTTCAGCCCTAAAGTGCTAGCCTTGTAACAGGAGCAGCTGATCTAACATCTAGAATTACAATATCTAAATCAAAGACAGGTGTTTTTTTTCAGCTTCTGTCTCTGCCTGAACAAGCTTTTGAAAGGTGTGTTGCAAGGAAGTACGAACTGAAGTGTGCTGAAAAGCTGCTGCATGGAGGCATGCTAAGTGAGAGCTCACAGGAGACAGAGGCTTGAATTTGACATACATAACAATATAATACTTACTATGCAGTCCTGAATAAATGTTTTTTAATATCATTTTTGCCTAGATCTAAGATTTAAGTTGTGCAAACAGTGATGTGGGAAGTTTTTCTTCACGTTCTTCCTCTTGTGTCGTGAGGCAGTCAGGAAGGATGAGTCTGACTGTAAGCATGGGTGTTGACTGAGTTAGATACACTGCTTTCTCAGAATGGCGTTTTGCAAGGACATTGTGGCTTTTCCAGACAGCGTTTGTCATGATCTTCAGGTGCCTGACCATAACCTGACCGACCAATGGACACACCAACTTTAGGAAGAGCTTGTGTGCTGTGGTGTTTGTCTTATTGTTCCAACTTTATCGGGGGAGAAAAGTGGTGTTTGGAATTAAATGTTCTTTCAGATCCCTTCCAACCCAAGCCGTTCTATGATTCCATTCTATGATTGTGACTTATGTGGGGGAAGAACAGTTCTAGCTTTGCATTACAAAATGGTAGAGACAATACTTTTGAAAATTCAGAGTGAAAATGTGGAAGTTGCTTCTCTTTAAAAAAACAAAGTCAACATGGAACTTGTTACTTTGCAGTGAGTCATAAAAGCTAGTCAGGTTAGAAATGTAGCAAGAGACAAAACAGAAGGCTTACTGTGCTTACTGTGCATTCAAATCCTGATGCACATGTACAGTTCTGGTCGTCTCATCTCAGAAAGGGTGTAATGAGCTGTAAAAGGACCGGAAGAGGACAGCAGAGATGTTCAGATAAGGAACAGCTTTGATGTCTGGAATGATTGAGCAGGCTGGGGACTGCACAAGGAAAATTAAGGACTGCATGCATGCTTTTCTGGTGCAAGAAATGCAACTATGCATGCTTTTATGTGCAAGACCTACGGGGTGGGGAGGGGCTCAATAAGATGATCCAGGTTCCAGCCAAACCAAAGGAAATGGTTCTATGTGCCAGCTGTCCAAGGTGTGAAGATCTCTTCATTAAAGCACATTGTGGATGTGGAGTGACTGCAGGAGAGACTGGACTAAGCAAGAAAACATAACAACAAAAAAGCTCCACCCCGTAACATGCTCAGGAGATTGCTTGAACTGGAAAAATTCAGAAGCTTGGAAAATACTCAAGGGAACTAGGGGAACTCTCAAAAACTATCACACGAGTGCTTCCCCCCCTCATTTTCTTCTGACTACTGTCAGGGATTTTTTTTTTTTAATGCTGCTTTGTTTTCCAGCTATCGAGTGTCTTGGATTTATTTTCTTAGATAAAGTAATTCTTCAGAATTAATACTACTTAAGGAAAAAAAAATTAAAACATCTAGAGATGAAGAGTACATTTAGGCTGCTGGTTATCTTCTGAAGGAAGGTACAGGTGGGAGAGATGGTAACACTCACTGGTGTGACTTTCATCTTTTCTTTTGATCATAAAGGTGAAGGTCAACCGTGCAGTCTCACCAGCAATCTGGCACTTGAACTGTACACGTTTTGAAATGAATTAGGGCATTGGAAAAAAGGCATATGAGTAGGGATGTGACTATCTGTCTAATTCTTAAATTTAATTCTGCTTTATCTGTTTTTGGAATAAATCTTTTTGTTCTTTTAATTCTTTTTTATAAAGATTTTATACTTTAAAAGAAAAGTGGTTTAAAAATGAAGAACTTGTGAATTTTTCTCATGTTGTCATATGCATATAAAAAGCTCTCGTGTAATTTTTATAAAGTAAATTTTCATGTAGTTGACTATTTTTGTATTTCACAAATGAAATTTTCCTCTCTTCTTGTGTGGTTCTCCTGTATTTATGGTTTGAGATTTCAAAAACAAAGAAGTAAGGCAACCTCTAAATGCATGTAGGCATACTCTGTTATCCCCTGATGCATTCCCAGAAGTATGTCACTTAGCAAAACATTTTTTACCATAAAAATGAAGGTAATACATAAGCTCCCCATTATAGTATGAATTTACAGGAACAGCATAGAGGATATGGCAGATGCAAAAAGAGCATCGTCAGCTGGAAGCGACGCTGGCCTTCTGGAATGGAGCGCTGTTCTGAGATCTCCCTTGCTTCAGCTGTGAGCCTGCACGCTCAGCCACTGCCCTTTTCCGTCCTTCACCCTTAATTAGCTCTATTTTGAATCATATTGCAAACGTCTTTGAAAATACTACCATTCAAAAGGAAACAACACGAGTGCTTACAGTAGAAGACTTGCTTAAGGTCTTCAGTCTCAGGTGAAGCAGCTGAGCGCTTTAATAATAGTTATTCTTTCCAAAAAGATGGCATTTCTTTTAGCTGACCTTGCTGATGTTTGTCTTTCACATCATATATACAGTCCCCCTGAACTTGATTTGTGTGTATTCAAGTCCCTGCATGCATTCTCCTCCATTGCATCAGTTCTGATGGGGGAAAAAATTGCTTTGCTGTCTGCTTGCCGCAGCCAGTTCATCTGTGAGACTGATGGCAGCTAGTGGAGCAGGACAGTAGCTGATTGCTGATGGAACACTAAGGGAGAAAAATGGCAGAGGCATTTAGGAGCTTGCTGTACACCATCAACTGTTTGGTTTCTTCAGAATAACCTTACAAACCATTTGTCTGTCAATACACAGCCTTGTCGGTCTATATTTACGGGATGCGGTGCTGCATTGAGTGGGTTGATTGTGCCTTGGTCTGCAATAAATTAGACCTACAAAAACTATAAAATGTGTGTAAATTCATATTTGTTAGAACTGAAATATCTGTCCCCAAAATGGCATTCAAATGTTTTACCAAAAAAAGGTTCATGTGTTTTTTGTTTTATTTTTTCTCCTCCCCTGTGTTTTGACCATCACCTGCTCATACTCAAGGGTATGGGTGACTGCTAGGGCTGTCAAATGCTCGGGTGTTGGGGGAATGATTTCTGGCTGCTGCTTTGCACTTGGCTTTTTTCAGTCTGAAGCTTGAGTGACAGTGAGAACTTTCTCAGCAGGAGTCAGATGAGATTAAATGCCTGTTTTAATGATGACCATGTAGGAATTCAGGGAGAGAAGGTCCCTGCTGTATACTAGAGTGCAGTAGAAAGCCGACTAGTGGGGTCTATTACTGAAAAATCCTTCTCTGACAACTACTGTTCAAGGGGAACAAGTTCTCAGTCCTTAATCTGAGCAAGAGTCAAACTGGTGAACTGGAAGCAAGAAGCACAAGAGCACGTTAGTAATTCTGCTAAAGTCTGGTGTTTACGATTTTAAGTAGCTCTGGTAACTTAAGGGTGCTACGCTTATCCTGGCCTTCTCCCAGTGCATACAAGCAGTATTGTCTGTATTCGTAGGCCAAATGTCATGCTTTTGTTGTTCAAGGACAGCACATTCTCTATGAACTGCCCTTTAGAGGGAAAAAAAAAAAAGAATAAGACAAAAAGCTCTTTTTAAAGCACACAGCAGTAATTAAAACCATAAGTGAAATAATACCCATAAGCACAGCACCCAAATTCATATCTTAGTGCAGGCGTGTGACTTTGAAGTATTTAAATTATGATCTTTCCTTGCTGGTGAAAACTTTTAAGAGCAAGAACAGAAGTCACCTAAATTATTAAATATTACTATCAAAGGCAAGCTCCAAGAGTTGGTTATGCTGCTGCCATCTAACAAAAAGAATGGGAACAGCGAGGAGTTCTGAGCAGAGGGGTTCTAGTGTCATCTGCCTCTCAGGACCTAGGAGGAGAAGAGTCAAGATTTGTGAGTGTTTAAAAAGAAAATAAGTATATATATTTACATTTTTTATAATGTGTAAAATGATAAGATGTTCCAGGAAAAGAAGTACTGAAGATGCTGAGGATAAAGAATGAGGGATATTTGAATTCAAAGTAGAATTATTAAAGAATTAAAATTAGTTGTGTTTCGGAGAACTGTGCCTACAGAAGCACTGCTACTGGAATAGTTTTCTGGTATTATTCTACCATTACTGTTGCTTTCTCACCTTCTTGTGTCATCTACGTGCAACTCCACTTGTTGGTTGAATGCGTTTGTTACTGTATACCAGAGATGTTTCTCTTCATGCTTCTAAAATACTTTGCCTATGCTTGTGGATAGATGTTGTATTGACTGGCCTATTCAGTCTGGATTTTTTGGTGCAGCCTTATGTGCTCAGCAAAACTACTTCATTGCTATTACTTCTCTTGGGGGGAAAAAAAAAGAAGGAAGAAAGCCCTTTCCTTTTAAATTCAGCAGTGAGAAGATAAGGCTGCATGTCTCTGAAGGCACTCTAATGACTCCCCGGTGTAAACAGGCAGGAGTTACTCAGAAACAGTCTGGGTAGCAAAACAGGTGAACTGCATTTGACTCTTCTTTCTCTTGTGGCATGCTTACTTGCTAAATGCAAGATAAAAATTATTCTGTGTCAGAAAAAATGTGAAACTGAGATTTTGTTTTCCACTTGTAGAGGTATCAGGACAAATGCTGCTTTTACTCATGAGGGAAAAAAGGAATTCTGTTCCCACCCCAGACAGAGCTCAGTTATGCGATGGCTATTGGAGACACAGGGCATGTAATGGCTGGAGCTGTCTGTGGGGAATACACAGCACTCCTGGTTCTGCTGGGCAAGCATCCCCTGGGTTGTAGCTGTAAGGAAGCAAACCTGGGCTCTGGCTCTAACAAGCCTGTGCAATGGGGAGGGTGGCAAGAAGTTTCTTTCACCTCCATGAACGTTCCTGTAGAGGTTGTATTATTAGTGGCGTCAGCTATTGTTCCCTTGCCTCCCTTGAGTGTAAGCAACAGCATTGTGTCTCCTTTCTCTCTGGAGCTAGAGGCTGAGTCTGCCGTGCCTGTTTTAATTTGTCTAGATACCCTTTTTCATTGCTTTAACTTTATAGGGTATAATTGCTTAATAGAAGCTTCCTTGTGAAGTGCCTCTAATTGTCCTTTAGAGTGAAAGCTGCTAAGAAGAACTAATAAAGAACCAAAATGGTCATCTACAAAATCAATTTTATTTCAGAAGTTAGGAGAGATGGAAAATTAGTTCCTCTGAGAAGCCTACTTCATTTGTTCATAGAAGCTTTCCCTGATTTCCCTTTCCAAAGAGGTAGCTTTTCTTATATTTATAGCAGAAAAGCTTTAAGTGAGTTCTTAGAGTTCTGCATACTTCTGGCATTTTGTGCTTCTAGTCAAGTTACTTCTTTCCATAGCAGATGAGCCAGGTTGGTGGCTTGTGTACCTGCCCAATTGCTAGAGCAGAGCACCTCAGTGCCGGAGAGTTCTTAGCCAAGATAAATGCTTTTTTCTGCCCACAGTTCCCTCCATGTAAGGCAGATCCCTGTGAGGTTCATATTTATTTGTCTAGAAAGACCTAGAGTTATTGTTTGTGTGGTTGGTGGTTTGGGTTTGTAGAATTGATGCCTATTAGTTCCAAGGCACATCTTATGCTTTTTGTAAGATCATAATTTATTTTGCAGTACGTCTTTGTAATGTTGGGGCATGTTGACCTTAATCTACCAAAGTGTTTTTAAGATTTAACTACCGAGTAATGCAACAGTACACATTGTTTCAATTATTTCCTATGCATACCTAAAAGAAATACTGCTGAATATTATTTGTGATGCAGAATATTTTGAAATACTTTGGGGAAGGTAAAGAAAGCATTTATACAGCCCTGGCAGGCAACCAGGAAGGCTACCTATGCCAGAGTATACTGTATAACCTTTTGAAAAATCAAGATAGCAGTGTTAAATACTAGATTTCTAGTTAATTCTCATCTGCTGGCTTGACAGTTGGAGGTCTTTTTTAAAAGTAGTGTATAGTGCACTGATCTATCATCTCAGCTCCTGTGTGAGTAGGCGGAAGATATTGGGGCAGCTAAAGGGCACCAAGAATACCTATTGCCTCTCCTATGCAAAAGAGTTCAAAGCAACAACAAAAACCTGCTTGCAGAAGAAGAGAGGTCCACAGAGGCTGGTGTTCATATCCTGCTCAGCTAAGATTAACTAGCTGCTGAGATTTCTTTTGAAGGTTAGGATGAAGGTGTAGTGATGTTTATTTCTAGGCAGAGAACGTTCTCCTTGGGAGCTCAGGGTAGGTTCAGAAAGTTTAAAGAGTACTTCATCACTGCCAACTCTTGCAATATTCATAAGTACCCTACCTTCTACCAGTGCAGAGGCCAATTGGGTCTCCAATACCTGTTTGAAGAATATCCTGTAGATTTGGGATGTGTTTAACAGTAGCAAGATGTGCTCGGTGCCTCACTGTCTTTGCACGGCCTTTGTGCAGGTGGTGCTCTTGCCACGTGTGTTTTTGTATGGGTACTTGTATGGCTGCTGCCTTCCTTATCTCTCAGTAACTTTGAAGCATAGGCAGCTGCTTGCTATCTGTGTGCGTGACTGTAATGAAGAAGGGAACGTTAATTACCAGGGTAACCCCAGCGGGACATAGCGATCTGTCTGCCAGAACTGCTGTCCACGTATGGATTTTCTCCTCTGGGGTTGTGCATGTATTTGTTCAGAAATACACTACCTGGGGGTCCTTTCTGGTGAAGGGCTACCAAGCGGTTGTTTCTTTACCGCCTTAATTTTGACTGTGGGGAGTTACCAGGGCTCCTGTTCTTCAACTAAGCCCCAGGAGATGCTGTTTTAAAGTGAAGATTTCCAGTCTTTCAGGCATAAGGACTGTGCATGATCAGCCTGCATACAGAGGATGCTGTGAAGAACTTTAGCAACTGGAAGGCGAGAAACTCACTTTCCTGGGTCTCCCACTCTTACGTCATCTGCTCCCATGACCTTGTCTTACAATATTAGGATATCTCCTAGCAGTAACTTTCCTTTGTACTTTAGGAGTGTTCTTGGCAAGTGTCCTTTGTCTCCAACCCTGAGTTCCTGCATCTTCTTCTCCTGGGCCCTTGTTATGCATTTGTTCTGCAGGCTTCCTTAGCCTGTGCTGCTGCTATTTCTATCTGTCACCTGGTGAGCAGGGATTGAAGTTGCTCCTCACCTGCTAATTGTGGTCCCCTGGGGGTGATGGATATTATCAGCCTGCTGCTGCACTGCACTCCTGTGGTTGCAGCAGTCCTCTGGGCTGCAGAGCTGCTGCAAAACAGTCACTCTTGTCTCCAAGTAACCTGAAATCAAGGTGGAGGCATGATGACAAGGGATATCTTACTTCTTGCCTTCTCTCAATGAGTTAATTTCCAATAGAGTGGAAAGATACTGACTTTTTTCTTACCAGGTGATGTTCCCCTGCACTCCTTTATTTGCAGAAGCACCCCAGGAGTGCATGTATGAGTGGAGCTGGAGGTCAAGCCACTGAGCCACTGTGCTCTTTAATGTGGGAGGGAGCCTCGCAGCATATCTGCTTGCATCAGTTAAATTCCATTGGTTTGAATCCCTCTGTAAACTAGTGAGAAAGAATTGGGTGATGGCAGTGTATATTTCTGCATGGTATTTTCCTGCTGGCTGTGAATATTTTGGGTCACGTTCTGCAGGCTGTCCTCAGTACCTAATGAAGTTCACTGTCCCTGAAGTTTTAAGCCTTTATATGTGATTGTAGGATAGGAATTTTAGCAGGAAAGTCTGGTATAAAGGGCTGCATTAAACTTATTGCTGTCCAGCTTCGTTGGGAATCAGAGAACAGAACTGTACCTCTGGCTTTTTGGAAGAACAGTGGGATTTTTTTTTTTGTGGGGGTATTTTTTTCTTCCTTTTTTTTTTTTTTTTTTTTTATCCTACATGCAAACTTTTACATTGTACCATATATATTTTTTTGCTTTTTGTTTTTCCCCACAAATGGCAGAGGATGCATTAAATGTCTGCCCTCAAATACTCTTCTAGCTTTCCTTGTCCTTTCTGTTACTTCCCTAGCCAAACCTCTCTCCAGATCACATTCCTTCAGGCTTCTCTGCTTTTGTGCTTTCTGCTATGCCTTTTACTGCAGCTGGGACCCTTTGCACCTTCTTAATCACAGGCATCCCTGTTCCTTTTTTCCTTCCTTCCTTCTCTGTTTCTGTCAGTCCCACACGGTTGCATCCTTCCTACCCCTATTACCTCTATGAAATTCCCAGTCTACCTCTAGTACGGGGAGCAGAGCAGCTGTACTGAGCTATCGCTGCACCTCCCGCTTGACCTGGCTCCTAAAGCTTACACAGATGGCTTTGTTTCTTCCTTTCCAACCCGCAGCATGGAGCTACAACTGCTGGCCTTGTGATTGCTTTCTTAGCCCTGGTGTGAGTGCAGGAGTGGTGACAGGCCTGCACATCAGGGCTTCAGCTGGAGTTGCACCTTGCTGTAACATCCTTGGGTGAGCTCCACGCTCAGGCCCAGTGAGAGCCTCGTGGCCAGCTGCCATAGAGCAAAACAAGATTCTAGTCCCTTCTGCCAGATTTGAGGAAATTTGTAGTCTAGTTTCACAGATAGGTCTTGTCTTTAGTGGATTTAAATAAGGAAGCCAAAGTTTTGTTTACATGTGAAGCAAAATGAAGCCAAGCTAGGAAAGGGCAAGAAGCTGGAGTGCTAGAGGGTACCTTAACATCAAATACCTTAACTCTTGCCATAGAAAAAGGAGTAATTTAATGTCAGGTTATGTATATTTGCATTTGATGAGTTGTTTGGATTTCAAAGATAGTTTAGTGAAACTGGGTGAAGTCACCAGGAACATAGGAAATGAGGAAGAGACAATTTTTGCTACTTGCAAAACATTTCATTTCTAAGTTTGGGAGTTTTATGTTAATTCTTCTGCCTAGTAACAGGGGGGAAGAAGATGAATGCAAATTAGAATGATGACAGTGCAAATTTAGCATCATCAGGGAGAACTTCTGTAAAGTTATTTGAAAAAAAAAGGCTTTTGATCATCAGTGAAGCTCAGTAACAGGGATATACTGTAATTGTACAGAGGGAAATATTCTATAGGAGCTTTCTGAAAGAATAATATTCAGACTTTTTCACTTTCTTTGAAAATTTATGCAAGTACTTTTTTCATTTTGGTGTATTCTTTCATGTATTTGACACATCACCTATTGTGCCATGGTTATGGCTTCTGCTTAGCTCTCTTTAAAAATGTATTTTTGAAAAAGATTTTGGAAACCTAGCACTATGGAATTTTATTTGAAGGTTTGTTTCTCAAGACTCCTCATAGCATAATTGCATTAAGTAATAGGATATTACAGCCTTGTAATTCCTGGAGACTGCTGAAGAGTTTGGTAGGATTTCCTGGTGCTTGGAGTGTGTGCAGCGTTCCAGAGACTGGCAGGCTGCCCCTATAGGCCTTTCTCTCCATCCTTTGAAATGTTGAAACATCCACTTGTCACTGCTGCAGGCAGGATCTTGTGCTAGTTGGACCTGAGTCTGATCTAGTCTGGCAATTCTTGTCACTTCAACACTATTTTTTATTCTTTTGCTGGTGTAAAATGCCCATGTTGGGCTGCGTGTACATTCATGCTGCTGGACTGTGCTTGGAAAGATACAAGATAAGGTTCGTGAGCTTAACTTTTCATTCCTTTATTAAAAAACAAACAGAAAACAAGCAAAAAAAAAAAAAAAAGAAAAAAAAAGGCACAGTTTTCTTCCCTGATTTAGGCTCTTATAACCACTCCAGTTTGCAAATGGGCCATGCACCTGAAGATCCCATAGACTTCAGAGGATGTGAAATTCTTTATGTTTAGATTATTAGATAGGGATTTTTAAGCCTTTATGTCTTCAGGTAGGAGAAAACTGGCAAGGATAAATTTTTCTTGACATGGTAATGCACTCATCTGATGAAGTTTCCAGGTGAACATAAATAATGTTCTCCAGAATGGAGGGGGTATTTTCTATTGTGTTAATGCAGTTACAATAAAGCATCCACATCTCAAGGGAGAGTCTTCAAATACAGTGCTTTGTTAACCTAAAAGAGGCTTTAAAAATGTGTTTCCTAACCTTCTTTACTGAACAGCTGGAAAACAAATAACGTTGAGGCTAATTTTGTTTTCTTCTGGATGTGCTTTACTGCATCTGCTTGCAACCTAATGTTACAGAGCTGCTGTCAGTCATTGTGCTTGTTGCTGAAGAAACCTACAATTCCTTTATGGCTTTCTAAGGTCTCGATAGTGTTGTTATTGAGTATCTTTGAATAACTAGTTGAATTTGACACGCTTAGGAAACATGCCAGAGGGTAAAACAAACATCACTCCCATTCTTTTGTATGGCAGCTGAAGTGGCAGTGAAGAGGTCTGTGAAGAATGTGACCCCATCCCTTGGCCTGCTTCCAGCTTCCACTTCACTGTGGAAATGAAAACCTAGGAAAGGAGCTACAAGTTTCTATGCTAGGCCACATCTTTTTTTTTTTTGTTTTCTTCACCCCTAAATGAAGCAAAAATGCTTTGTAAGAGAGGTATGTGGCTACAGATATCTGTACTGCGCATCTTACAGTGCATATATATCCACAGCCTGGCCTGATTCTGTTCGTAATGTTGATGATAACAAAACTTCAGTTGGCTTCAGTCTGGGGACATTCAGGTGGTTAATGTTTGGCATATGTCGTAGAGACGGAGTTGCAGCTGTCTCGCATTAACTTTTTGTTTCTTTAACAAAAAGTCGTTTCCTCGTGGTTTGATTGAAGAAGAAATGCACGCAGGGTGCACGCAGGTTATATTCAATTGGTGTTGGGGGAATCTAGTAGAACCTAGGTAACTTTGTAAGCATTGGGAATCCATATTTCTAATCAGAGCATTGGTTGCACACTAGGGTCTTCTGCTTTTAGAGTCCAGTGTGTAGTCTTTCTACCACTTTTCCCAGTAGCTGCAAAATTCCAAACTTGTCTTGGTACAGGATCTGAATCCTATGCGTTAGTGTTCCTTTTTAAATCTTTCATTAATAATGGAGACTGAGATTATACTGAGTTACAAATGAGCCAGTTTTGGATTGATGCAGTGAGACAAGGTGAGCCTCAGCATTTTCCTTCCCCTTCTTTTCTGCTATTCCACAACACAAGCCAGGCTTATCCTCATGATGAGGGTCATACATCCAGCTACGTTAGTTGGGTTGTTCAGCCTTAAGGCTGCAGCTCCAGTGTTAAACTGTTGTAAAGCTAACTTCTGTATTTGTACATGTTAATTTTGCATGTTAAGACTTACGGTGTTCCAAACAATAGAGGGATACTTCTCGGAGAAGCAGATGAGAAAAAGAATGAATTCTTATGCAGGAACAGGAAGCTATAAGAAAAGAAAAGTGCAGCAGATTTTCATTCTTTTTTAAAGTCTGTGATCATATTTGCTCTTGGATTTTTTTAACTAGGCAAGCTGCTTCATTCTGCTTCAGACAAGTGGTCCATAAAATGAGTGTCCCATCACTCAGCATAACACAGTATACCACTGCATTCCAAATTTTAATGAGACTCTGAAGCCCTTTGAACTCCTATTTTGATTGCAGCTTCACAGTTATAAGGTGTTATAACTAATGTATACTGGGATTTTAATTTCCATTCTTTTACAGAAATGTTATCTTTAAGTATTTTGGGTTATATTTGCTGTACTATAGAGCCTGTAGGTTAAGCTGCTCTCATTAGGCTGTATGGGCCACAGGAAAATGACAGGAATGTTAGTGTGTCACATCTTAGAAAAAATGAAGGACTTGAACAGTTTTTTTAATCATGTAGATTGCAACAAAGTTATTTTCTGTAGTAGCAATTATTGGATGGAGTGACCTTTACCAACTTCTGACACTGATGTAGTGGAAGGGACATTTTTCCACTTGACCTTTATGCAATGTGTCGGCTTGTCCTGTAGCACAAAATGAGTTGCAATTGACAGATTTGATGGAACGCTAACTTGACAGGAGCTTATTGTTTGGAAGCAGATATGTGTTGAAATGTGAAGCCTCTAGTAAATAACATGAGAAAAGTTATTTTCATGTCCTCTGTCACCGAAGAATGTCTTGCTTAGAAATGACCACTGCCATAATTGCAGTCTAACACCGATGAACTGAGAGTCCAGCAACACAGTCTTCAAATAGTGGTATTTTAGAGTCAAATGTATCGTTTTGACTCTTTCTCCTCTTGTCATTGTTCTGTAACCAGGTAGTGATATTTTTAACCTTGTTTCTTGTCTTAAAATCTCTGTCCATAAAAGTAAGGAGAAAGAAAGTCAGCTGAACAGCTTTCAATATACGATGAGGAATACATTTCTCCGAAGAGGACAGTATATTTTGAGTAGGTTGGTTATTTATTTATATGTTTAAAAAAAAAAGTCATATAATTCTGGGAAGAGAGAGATACTCAGTGGGAGGCAGAAGAGAGCTATGAGCATGTTTAAGAGTGAGGGTGGATATTGTGAAGAGAACTGTAAAAGGAAGGCCAAACTGTCCCTGCCCCATTGCTCCAGCTGTGAAGTACAGGGGACGGCTTCTATTCAGACCTGTTGAAATAAAGCTTTTTGAGGTGAAATTTAAAAGCAAAGAACAGAAGTCTGTTGTTTCAGGTGTCTTCTTGTAGTTCTGGTACTTGGTTGAAGGCTTGATGTTTCCTGTAAGCAGAAATAATTCCACTCACAAAATAGGGAAGTCGAAGTTGTAGTGGAACCCAGGATCTATTTGGGACTTTTCCCGTGATAAATTATCATGACTTTGAAAAACTACTAAGCAGCAGGACTGATAAAAGAGCAGCAAATACCATCTGTCTTATCTACATATTTTACCACAGTTCTTCTTAAGCTGTCCAGTTGAGGTAAAGTAAAAAGGAGCTAAATGGCTGTGGGAGGGGAAAGCAGATATCTTCTATTGCATTTGCTGGAGGTATTTGAAACAGATATTTATGGAAGTTGCTGTTTAGACACATCCATTTAATCCTTGCTTATTATTTTAAAGACAGTGCTCAAACAGTATCAATAGCAGAGGATGCTGCTGGACAGAATCAAGGTGGGGTGCTGGACGGCAGCATTTATTTTGCTATGGTAGAATAGCCTCTTCGGTATTTGTGGAAAACTGTTGAGGTGTTGTGGATGTACTGGCATAGTGTGAAATTCATAACCAAGTTCAATATGTAGCAGTGCTATTTAATTGTAGTAGAAGGCAAATATTAGTTATTGGGAAGCTGTATGCTAATAAACTTATTTCTTGCAGGGCTTCCATTTGTGGTTAACACATGCTACGGAAAAGAGCAGGCTTCAATGCATTTCTTTTCCATGCTTGCAGGAGATGTTTGTGGAGCTCAGCTGCAGGGCTGAAACACAGAACCCACGCCTTCTGTGCTGCAGCTCTAGGGCCTACAGCACTACACATGAAAGACGTCCCATCTTTTGTATGTGAGTTCATATGAAAATGACAAATCCCATGCCCTTTCTGGAGCATGTGCTTTTCTGAACCCCTTCAGGAGAGGGTGGCAATAGCTGGCAGGTGCTCCTACCCTTACTTCTGCAGGCCAACCCCAACAAACTCTGCTTCTCTTTGCCCTTCCCTCCTGGCTCTGGTTCTCACCTGGCTCTCAGGCAAGGTATCTGCCTGGCTGGCAACTTGAATTTCCAGCCCAGGAGGCTCTAATGAGTAGGTGGGGAGAGGCTGCTGCAGGGGTTGAAATGCCGCGGGCTCAGGCTGAAAGAAGGCAGCCAGCCTTCAGAGTTTTCACATCTAGCCATGCTAAGCAGGGAGAGCATGGAGGCTGCCCTGGCATTGCTCTTCTCCACTGGGGCAGGACAAGTGAGGGCTTTTCTGTGGAGCAGAGCCCTCCGCAGCAGGAGGATGGAGGGAGCTGAGCTTCCTCACAGCTGCTGTGGTTGAGCAGAATCCGCTGCTGTCACATGAGCTTGGCACAGCTAGGCCTCGGGTTCCACTTTGGGGTCTTGCTTTTGGGGTCCATGGGATGCTCTCTTGTTCTTAACCCTGCTGCTGAACGGGGACCTAAGTGCAGGTAAAGGTCTATGGGGTGCACATAAATAGCCTCGTGGTCTCTGTGCTGATCCCTGCTGAGATCCTTGTGTGCAGCCCTGCTGGTGCTTTCTGTATGGGGAGGGTAATTCTTGTGCCAGAAACACCTCAACGAGATCTGTGCTGGGACTGGGATGTGAGGGAGGGACAGCTGCAGAGCCAGGATGAAAAGGTCATGAATGTGAGAAGTGTGAAATGTGTGTAAAAGGGAGGAGGAAGGTAAGGGGCAAAGGGACAATTTTTGTTGTTGTTGTTTTAAAGGAAGGACTCCAGACTCCCTCCTTTTCAAATAGGAGAGACTGGGCTTTACCTACTTGTGAAATTACAAGGTTAAGAGGTAAGACGGTCCTTTATAGGGAAGAGAGCCCTGTAGAAGAACAAGAAAGGCACTAAGTTTTACGAAAAGGTCAAGTTATGAAAGGGATAATACAGGGTTTCTTATGCAAGAAGCACTTAATATTGTGTAATTATAGTAATCCTTTTATCTGAAGATCTCACACAGGTGTTAATTAAGCCTAATGATGCCCCCATGGAGCAATTGTTACAGTCTACATTTTTACAGAGAGAGGACCTAGAAACTGAAAGAAATGGGGTTGTTTGAGATCGTGTAGTAGCACTGGGGAATTGGTGCTCATTAGAGAATACAGTGCGACTTCAAGTTGCCTAACAGCCATGGGCAGAACCCTTCCCATGAAACTGTGGTGTATATCCCTACTGCTTTCTCTTTTCTTTTTTTCCTTCCATAAAGATGCAGATACATGTGGATGCATAAAAGGAAACCCTGGGCAAAGAGTTTCTAGATGGTGTTTCTTGATTATGCATATAAGCCTATAACTGTTCTTTCATTTCGTCTAAAGGTATGCTGGAGACTTGCAGGATCCTGTGATATTTTGGTTAGTATTCAGTGTTTTGAGAGCCTTACGGGAAGCAGCAAAAAGGAAAACACACCCATGTGGGAGAGGTTTTGTATGGTAATTCTTTCCTTTGTTCACTTCAGCCTTTCCAGTGCAAAGCAGGCTGATAGACTGCTTTGTGAGGTTCCTATGGGGACATCAAACAACTCTTTAACTGTTTTCTTCCTATCATACTCTTAAGCTGCTGATAACTTCACAAGGAATTCTATAAAAAGTCTGATGGACGGGTGAGGATGGGAAAACAGAATTGCCAGTTCGGCTCTGCACCTGTTGCCCTACCATACATACTGGATCATTTTTAAATGACTGTGTTGTGGTTGAAGTCCCAGTTTTTCAAAGCTTTGTTCCCAACGTGCAGAACACACAGCTACCATTTCAAGGAAGTGTGTTACATCTGCTTGTCTTCCATAAGATGTTGCAGTGAGATGTGCCTGTGTTACAGCTCACTTTGAGAATGTGTTTTAGTGGAGATGTTTACTTTTCACACTGCTTTGAAACCCCCCAAAATTCTGTATTTTTTACAAAAAATACATTACATAAATACATTTTTTTACAAAAAATACAATACATATTTTTAGTAAAATTTCTGTATTTTTTACAGAATTTGGTGCCCTTATGGGAATGTCAGATAATATTTGATGTCTTAAAATTTGGACAACTTTAATGACTTAAAACTTGGACAAAGTGTGCTTGAGATACAGCCTCCAGGATAAAGAGGGATTACAGCTTTTACATTTAACATTCTATTATTTTCCCCCTTTTACAGTTGTGTGATCAAACTGCAGTTGCATTTCACTGCCCAAAATGAGTTATTTTGTGTTCACCCCATGCATGCATTAGTACGAAAAACAATCTTGAGAAAGTGGTGTTGAAGATGGTATTTAGGAAAGAGTCAAGAGCTCAGTATATGCAAGCCAATAAACTGCATGTGAAGATCAGATAGCTAAAAAGCCTTATTTTCTCTGTTTTCCTATCTCGGTGTCCTACCAAAATTTAACTTTACTCCAACCTTTGATTACAGTCAAGAGTGTGGTTGGGGAAAGGAGGGGTTTTGATGGAGGCCTCTTTGTAAATCTGGCAGTGAATTTCTATGTCAGGCAGAAGTTCAGGAGGAACCAATACACTGCTGGGAAAGAAATGAGACTGAAGAAACAGATGCTAGCTGAGATGGAGGATATGGGAAGGAAAGAGGATGAAGGGGCAGAGAAACAAAGGAGGGAGAAACTGGAATAGGAGTGCCCCAGAGAAGAGGGAATTGGGTTGTGAAACCAAGTTCAAAAGGACAGGCAAGGAAATAAGTTACCAGTTGTTGTCAGCAACTCTTCTGTGTTTAAATGATACCCTTTGTCACTAAATTCAGGTTCCTTCAGCTAGTGGAAATTAATTGGATCTGAAAACATTTTAAAATATGCAAATTTATTCTGATTTATGGCAGACAAAATAGTCTGAGAAAAAATGTCAAATGTTGTAAGCTGCTTTCTTTTACTGCTTTATTTTTTAAAATATCACCTTTTCTGGATGATGTAAAGCAGTGTAACTCCTGGGTTCTGGGTGCCAGAATTGTGACGGATGGTCAAAGTCGGAAATGTGGCTTTAGTGACTTTAGTAGTCTGTAAACAGTTTTTGGTTCTGCATCCACTGATGCAGAGTGTATCAGAAAGTGTATTGGTTTAATTCTGGGTGAAGTTTTAATCCTTGAAGGGCATCAGGGATAAAGAAGGAACATTGAAACAGGAAATCGGATGTATGTATTTGAGATTGTATAGACTTTTAAAACTAAGACCTGGAATATGATAAAGCATTAACCACAACTGTGGAGAACTCATGAAAGGGAATGCATGGAGTGAGGGAGGAAAAAGAAAGATTTTGTTTAACTAAAAGCAAAATTCTGTCATCCAAATACTCATCCATAATGAATGCATTTTTTTCCAGCTCAGTTACCACAAAGACTTCCTTTATCTACTCTCTCTTTTTTTTCTAGAGCAAAGCTTCAAGTTTCCTTGCAGAGTTTCCGTCTGCAGTTTTCAGAGCAATCAGTTTGAGGTTGTGTGCACACATTATAATTCTCATTATAATTAACTGTATGTAATATCCATTCTGTAAGACAGAATATTTGATATGTTTTCATCAGTGTGCCTCACTGTAGAAGGATGTCTAATTGTGTTTTGGTGATGCTGACCTGTAGCTGGTTACTTCAGCAAAACTGCAAGCCAGTTTTTTAGATGTTACAATTGCACAATTTAATACCCACCACATCTTAAAATCTGTGCTATTTTCTTTCAAACTTCAACGTAAAGCAACTCAATGCCTACTCAGTGGTGTTCTTAGCCTAGCACTTGTGATGCTTTGGTGTTCATTTTTACAGCACAGGTAAACCAGGTTTTTAAAAATATGAAAATAAACCTTGTCAAAAGCTCCTTTTATTGTCTATACTAGTTTTGTACTTCTATCACACACAAACACAACAAAAATCTTTCAGGCATTCAGACTGTATTTCAGGATGGTATTCTCAATATGTTTAGGTGAGACAATAATGAATGATCCTGTTCTTTGTCTGACAGCTGGAACAAAGAACTTTAGATCCACAATGTGTGCCTAAATAGAGCTTGGTACAAAAAATCCCAGTGTAATCTGACTGTCCCCAGTCATAAAATCCTTGATATAAAAGCCATGGCATAGTCCATCAGACTTTTCTTTATTTCTTGTAGAGTATTTAGAACTCATTTTGTTGAAATGACAAGTATCACACAATATAATGCAATTCTTTGTAAACTATTGCATTGCTTCTTTGTTAATTGGCCGACCTATCTTCTAACTATCCAGTTGCATTTATTCAGATGCAGTTACGAAAGGCAGGTATTGGCTTGGACGTTCTTGGAGTGAGGAAAGGGAGGGATATAGTGGCCTGAGATTGAATCCTCTGTTCACATTAAAATGTAGCTGACAGTCATTCATGTATGCGAACATTACTGAAGTTCCTCCTCTACCAATTCTAATAAAAGGAGTATTCTTATGGCTGTATTGTAAGCCAAGGAGTTTTGTATTCATTTCTGCTGGCATCCTGGTTTTGAGGGCTCTTTTTCAGAGGAAAATTTAATTCAGAATAGGGGTCTGTGCCATTGTGCTGTATAGCCTTACCTCCTTACATTTTTTTCCATTTTTTTTTAATGCAGATTCAGACTGGAATCAGCTGTACATTTTTCTTTATTTCTGTACAATTTCATATGTAGTGACAGTACTGTCAGCACTGCTTACAAAATAATGTTGATACCAAATAAAGTGCACCAGCAATCAGCTTGTTTTTCCCTTTAATGTATCTTTCAATGTTATCGTATATTATTTTTACTGTAAAGTCGTATTGGAAATGCAGACATCTCAGTGGTTCCATTGGAAATTGATGCTTATAAAAGAATATTGAAAGCAAACAGTCAACAGGGCATTGCTTATTTTGTACAGTGAATTGATTAAAACAGAAATGATGTCTCCAAAAAATGCCGATGCATTGAAACCCTTGTTGCGTTTGAAGGAATTCACAAATACAGCAAATCCAAAGATAATGACTATTTGGGATAGACACTGCGTGGAATTGTACCATTATTTTAGTGCAATTACAAAGACGAGTAAGGGCTTGTCATATGCAGAAAATTGCCATTATTTCAGTAACTGTTAGGCATGTCAGGCACTTTTAAAAATGTAATTACTCCAGCGTTTAGCAAATTATGGAAGTGGCTAGTTTATGCTGCCATGCAAAATACTTATTAAATTCTCACTATTAAAATTGTTGCGGTTAAAAACACTATCAAAATGTAATGTTTCTCAGAAGTTTCCTATTAAGGGCAGTGGAGATTTAGCTACTGGTATGATGAAAATATTGTGCACTATTTTTATACATAGTTGCTCTCTTCTGCTTTGTCTTCTCCACTTGTCTTTTGACTGTTGTTTGTTTTGTTGATTGTAGGTTTAGTGCAGTAGGATTTTTTATTTTTTTTTTTATTTTTTTTATTTTTCCCTGTTGTTGTCTGAGCCTTGTATGATTGGGTTTTGGCCTACATTGGAGGTTTTTCTGTGAGATGATAGTGGCAAATAATAACTACTTTGCTTGCAGGATAGTCGTGTTAGAAGAGATGTGAGGCTATACAGATAGTCATGATGTGCCTTAAACTCAGCCTAGAAATAACAGCTATATGGATGGACGGGTCAGCCTACATCACTGCCAGGTGATAACGAGAAATAAAATGTCAGAATACTGATTTGGGTGATTAACCTTTAAAGTTACTTGGCCAGCATTAGAAAAATGTTGCTTTTCCTATGTTTCTATGGGATGCTCACCCCCTTTCTCTCCCAGAGGCAGCTGGAGGAACCTTTCTGGTTTTGTTTTTTTTTTTTTTCTGATCTTCTAGCCAACACTGAAAGTAACTGTACCTACACCCTTACAAAATCCACCAAGTCCTATGGACTCTGCCCATAAATCACTACTCTGTTTAACTAAAACTGCTAAGATATGGAGAACATGTTATAGATTTGAGTGGGAATTTGTCACCGATGCTTCTGCTGGGGATATTATACGAAATAAGGGCACTGGACAAAACTTACGCTGAGTCTACACTAGGCTTTCACTGGTGCCCTTCTGGCAAGAAGTTTCACACACAGCATAGACTTTTCAATGTTTCAATGACTGTAGGTGGAAAACCTAGTGTGGAGAGGAAATTTGATGGTTGTTTTGAGGAAGCAATGGTGAAATTTTTAAGAATTGCACTTTTTGCTCAAAACCTAAACGAACGTCCTCAAATCCAATATGAATTAGAGAGAGAAAATCAATTTCTGCCAACATGTCAAGCTTCTTTTTATAAGAAGTATAACAGCTGAAATGTGTCTGTTCTTGTATTTTTAAAGCTTTCAGGCTCCCAACGCTGCTGCAGCACTGACATTTGCTATATTAAATTCTGAAATGTTCTGTATCTTTTAAGGACACAGCAGTTTCCTTGGGTTGTAACTAGTAAGGGGGTGGGGAGGAAACACTGGGAGACAGTCTGCTTGAGAAGCACTTGTAAGAAGTCCTTCAGACGCTGTTCTCCATTGCTTTTATCCTAGGGACTACTTGGAATACCATGTTTCCATCCATTTCCCCTCTCCTTCATTACGCATGCCAGTCTCCTCTTGCTAGGAAAGGCAAGAGTGGAGAGTTTGTGTGCAGGTAATGTAGCATGCAGCAGGGAAGCTAGGAGCACTGAGTGTGACATCAGGTTCTTGCTGTGTATTTTGGCCACTCTGGTGCCTTGAGTCTGGCTGAGAGTTCAGGAGGGTGACTCTTCCACTCTTCAGGTTACTGGGCTTTTAACTGTAAATAGCACTGGAGTCAAAGGCAAACATCCACCTAGTGTCTCAATAGGGTGATGTGGGAATTAGAGGGGTTTGTCACACACACTGCGAGTGCCAAATAACTGAGAAATCCACACGGAACAAAGAATTGTGGAATGTAGCACTTTGAACAGATTTTGACAAGTCTGCTTCAGGGTGAAGTTTCTCAGGGCTGCTTCAGACTCCAAAGGCTGTTCAGCAGCCAGGAGTTTGGTTTGCTCAGCTGCTCCTCAAGGCCGTGCTACTACTTTGGGAACATTCCTGGGGTGCTGAGTTTCACAAAGTTGCCTTCTTGGTTGAAATGGAAAAATGAAGTGGTGGGTAAGCAGGATATTTTCACCTGCATTGTGCTCTATCGTTTTATGAACAGAACATGGAACAGGAACATTTGGCTGTGGTACCCAGGGGTTATAGCCTCGTCTGGAGAGCTTTGCATCTGCTCCTTGTCCTTTCCAGAAACTACTTTTTCCACTGACTACCACACGTATTCCAAAGCCCCTGGCCCAAATAGTGTTTTAGCTAAGATTTGGTGTGTGAGCCTTTGAAGGAAATCTCCCAGTTGTCCCATAGGTCCTGTGCTTTGCTTTGCATTGTGGAGCCGTCTCAGAATGCATCAATACTTTTCTTTCAGGTGAAACAAAGATGTGTGCTCCAGGGAGTCCAGCTACTGACTGGCCTTCAGTCCGTGGGACTACACGGAGCCCAGCCTGAATTAAGACCCTCAAACTGCAGGTGTTGGGTCCTCAGTGCCAAACTGCTTTGCCCTGGCCCTGTTAGTGGTGTAGTCAGTGGGGTAGGCAGAGCTCTGGGGTGCAGCTGCTGCTCCTGTCGTTCCAGCAGGCTCTTCCAATGGCTGTCCCCAGCCCCGGGCCTGTTTGGAGCCTGCCTGGCCTGGGTGTGGGATTTGTCTCTGCACTAGGTCTGTCTTGCTGGTTTCCTTATGTAGGGCTGAATGAAAGGTACAAAGGGTCATGTTCTCTACCATTGACCAGATAAGACAACACATGGTGAGAGGCAGCAGTTCAACAACTCTCCACATGTAGTCTACAGCTCCCTTTTGCACATATCGATTGAGCTAGCACTTGGAAGGAATCTAGCATTTTCTACCATGCATCTGCTTAACACTGTTAAATGGTTAACTTATCCTTGAATGAAGAGCATATGCAGACTCCAGTTGTTTGTAATGCCTTCATTTCTGATCACAGGATATGTCTTTGCACATTATATTTGGATAGTAATTGGTCTGCATGTTCTCCTGCAAGTAATTTTGTAGGGGACCAATGCTTGTAATTGGGCTACAGACACCTTGCTTAATAGTCTGTTTATCTAGCTGCATTCAGTCACATTCAAGATCCCAATTAGACTCCTCACTTCCTAGCCTTTGTAGCATTGCTTTAGCTGATGTGTCTATCCAGAAAAATGAATGGTGCAGTTTGCAAATAAAAATGCCTCAATCATTAATGTACAGGGAAAGTAAAGATGGAATGTTATATTTACAGTAAAAGAAAAAAAAAAACAAACACACAACACCTAACAAGATCATCAGACTTTAGGTTTAAAATTATCAGCTGGGGTGTGTGTTTATAGAACATACATTTTGAAACTGTCTGTCATAGGGTATTTTGGAGACCAAAAACATAGGTAACCTCAGAAAAGAGAAGTTTCTAGTGGATAAATGTTCATCCACTTGTGACTTTCCCTTCCCTCAAAGCGGTGGTCGAGGAGTAGTGTCTTGCTCAGGAAGGCTTTCATGTGACGGGCGCTGTAGGCTCAGGAAGCAGTATCGAGGTAAGGGGACGCTTTGGGCCTTGCTTCTTAGTCTGCTCCTGTGTGTGCAGCTGGGCACGGGATGTTGGGTACATCTTGGGAGTTCTTCTACTTGTACGAAGTAGGTTACAAAATATTTCTGATGCTGAGTATACAAAAATTCTAAAGTCATCTAGGAAGCTTTTAAATTTTTAAGAAAGTGAATGCTGGGAAGGCTGCCTGGCTTTGGAAGTATCTAGCAGCTAAGAAAAAGACTTCAGGACTGCATTGTGTGATTTTCACATGTAAACTCGGCACAAATCCGGTTTTAAGTCCTTCAGATTTTTGAAGGGAGTGAGGGAAAGAAGGTGGTTGTTTACATAACTGTGGGGTAGGATCAAACGGTCTTCTCTAGTTGAACTAGCTGAAGAGATGCTTCTTTGTTAATGTTCTCCAGCAGCTCGTAGAATGACACGATTGATCATCTTACCACCTATCAGCAAAAAGCAGACATAAATAACTGTAAATATATGCAGGATGGAGTAAATGAAGTTCTACCCTTACTGTGATGATCTTCTTAAATGTTTTTTAAATGATGATAAATAGTTCTGATAAAGCGAAACTGCGCTTCATGGGAATAATAATAATACAAAACCACATTAGAATATGTAAAAACTAGGTAGGTAGCCAGATGTTCTCATATGGTCAATTAAAAATTATGGAAATTGGTTCCTTTGCTCAAAGCTGTTACAAAGTGTGATCCTTGGAGACCATGCATTTCTCGGGCTGCTGTCAGTTTGGTTGAGAACAGCAGTTAGTCGGCCTCTTCCAGGCCCGCACCTTGGGCTGGCTTCAAGTAGAGCGGGATGTTTGGAGCGCATCAGGGAGTAACAGTGGGGATGGAGGGCAATTTAAAGGTTGGCTTTTGCACAGAAGTAGAAGATTTGTCTAACTTATCCATAGGACTGCTCCAAATCAGCAAGCTAGTAACAGACTACAGTGAAATAAAAGGCTGGTGAAGAGAATTGTGCTTTATTCCAAGTGCTTGCCTGTAAAAGTCTGTGTTGAATACCCTAAAGTTCCTTCATTTTTAGAACAAATATCTATCATGCTACTTCCTCAAATAAGGGAATTGCTTTTTACACGTAAATGGTGTTAGATGACCTATTGTAAAGTATGGGATAGAGGAACAAAGCATTAAACATGTGTTTGTGATGTATATGTTTGAGTTCATGTGGTTTCTTTAAACGTCTCAGTTCATCAGTGAGCTCTGGAATTCTGTGAAGGTCTTTTCTGTGTTGAAATAATGTGCTTAAAAGTCTAAAATGAGAGTAAAAGAAAGTGGCATTCTTGAGCCTAATGGCTTAAGAATAGCAAAGGTTTTCTCTGTCTGCTTCCTGGCTGGAAAATCCTAGAGAGTATGGTGGAACGGGGTCTCAGGAGCATGCATTTGATTTTGCTGGCCTCAGCTTTAAAAACTATGCCAGAGCTACTCCTGAGAGATGTTTGACCTGAAAACTAACACTGATAGAGATTTCCTGACTCTCCGAAGCAGCTAGTTTTTAGTGCTTTACTGTCTCTGTTTTTCCTGTTCTCCTTTGTTGCAGCTCAGGTTTGTTACTGAGGACTCAAGTTCTGAGTAGAGAGTTGAAAAGCATTTTTATTAACTCTTTCTTTGCAGCCTCTTGGTATACTAAAAGTTGCTCCCCTCAGTCTTTATCTTTGCTAGATTACAAAATCCAGCTTTTTGAACTCTTTCATGTGTCATCTTTGCTAGAATTCTTATCATTTACTTCTGCTTCATCTAGTTTTATTCTGAGTTACAGCACGGAAAGCTGGACTGAGATAAACCTTATTTGCATGGCTCCCTGCTCAACAGCTGGCACTGAGCTGCCTTGGTTTCTCCATGCACTGAAGACATCAGCCAGGTCAAACCGAGGGGGCTCCTTTCTAGGAGAGGAGCCCAGAAGCTGAGTGCTGCAGTATTCAGCTCGGTGGTGTTGGAGCTTACTGGGATGTAATCCTTGATGATGATTCTGAAAGGATAACCAATCTTTTAATACTGAAAGATGACAAGCAGATAGGTCCAGCAACAATACTTATAAATACAACAATACTTATAAAATACCAGTGGAACAAAAGATTTAGAAATGTCTCATAGTAGAAGCTAATTGAATTCTGTGTAGACTGGAATACATAAAGCAAGATGCAGCCAAGAATTAATGAGAGAATGAAGTGTCATGTGGGGTCCCTCATCTGTTTTCCTTCCAAAAATAGCCAGTTTCTAGGGATGGGAAGGATGAACCGATTGGACACAAAAACACTGTGTTAGTGTAATCATGTCAAAGAATAAATTGAAGTATGGTAGGATGGGTTTTATCCTTTTGCTCCTTTTTCAGTGCAAATTTTCCAGCTGCTTGCCCTGAATACAGAGGAGAACACCAGTCTGCCTCCTCCAGCAGCTGGGTTTTGGAGAGCACAGTGCGAGCGTAAACCTATGTTGTTAATTTCCCATCTTTCAGTCACAGTAGTAGTACCTCTGAGTCCTGTCATATGGATCTCTCAGAATGATCCTGTCTTTTCCTGCCTTGTGCAAGATGCCATCCCAAATGCAAGTTGTTTCTTCTCCCCAGGCCATTTTTTGTAGTTTATTTCTGCACTTGAGTCTTTATGTCTTCCTTGAAGCCTGCCATTTGGCGATGCCCTGTTATGGATGAATGCCTGGGAAGCTTTACAACAGTAAATGCTACTGCCATACCTGCTGGGAAGGGAAAGTGTGTTCTGACATGTGCCCAAACTCTTTTAATAGCTGTAGAAGGTTGCCATAAATCCCATTCAGGTAATGAAGTAAGCCCAACAGTGAATGATTTGAGTAAAAGTAGGTGTTTCTGCTTGTTTTGATGGTCCGTGGTCATTGGCCACAATTCAGTTCTTACTTTTCTGGTTGTAGTAGTGATATTTTTGATGCTAGTGTTTGAAATTACACATAAGATGCAAATGCTGATATATTTTTCTGGTCAAAATATGGGCTTGGGATTCTCATCTGTGTCCTCATATCCTGTGGAGTTGCTGATGAATGGAGTTTCAGAGGTGTCCCAAGAAGGAACGGCCCTGCCTGCTCCTTGTCATGCCAGATCACCTGGCCTTTATTTCAATACTACATACACAGAACATCTCCGGATACATATTGCTTCTGACCTGAAGCCAATAAATCTGTATAATGCTGCTCTGTGAGAGAGATCCTGGTTTGATTTGTCAATAACTTGGGTGTTTCCTTATGGCTCTTTTTAAAAACAAAACAAAAAAACAACTGTAAGGGTTTGCTAATACATAATTGTCCAAATCTCCTCTCTCCTGCTAATAATAACCATTGCCTACTGCTGTCAGTTGCTTGGCTGCCTCATCCGCTGTGATGGTGCGCCCTAGGGAAAGAAAGCTAACTCAAGGCATTTCCACAAGGCTCAGGAATATTTCCACAGTTAGTTGTCCTAATTTCTGGTTTGCATAATATGGTTGGGGATAGCCTAATGAGCTATCTAAACCAGCATTGCTGTGTCAGAACACATGTACACCTCCTTGCCAGCCTTCAGGCCTTGTTCAGATCTCTTTCTATATCTGTTATCTTTCTATAGCGAACATATTTCACGTTCACTTTTCTCCTCCCATAAATCCTATTTGAAAAAGCAAACAGCAAGGGTGGGTGAGCAGAAAGGGAGAAAGTTGTTGTGTGCCATGCTGTAGTGGTGGGGCTTGGAACACTTTGCCAAAGTGCCAAACTTTGATCCCATCGAGCATGGGTACCACTGATGCCTTTCTGACTTGGAGAGAGAGGTTTTGGGTAATCTTATGTGTAGTCTTCATCAGGGTTTGTAAGCCTGTTTAACAGTTACCATTTTATTCAAGCTACAGCTGGCTGAGCATTTGGATTGGGCTTCTTTAATCCTGAACTGACCACAGCAAACCTGAAAGAGAAGCATTCAGCAGTGTCCTGCCTGGCTGTCCCTTCTTCTCAATTTGGGGTAGAGTGAAGGAAAACAGATGAGGACCTTGGTAGAATTGCTGTTTCTGTCCACTGCAGTATTAACAGGATCCTGAGCATGTGAGATGGCTCTGCTGATAGCCCCAGCAGTGTTTGTGTTTTACAGTCTGCGTGCGAGTTACTGCAGCACTGCAGTTCTGCTGGCAGCTCTGATCTGTCCTCACCGAAACTTCAGCTAGCCTTCAACTTGCTGCCCCGAGCTTTGTTGCTGTTTAGCATCAGAATTAACTGTCAGATGAAATGGCAGACAGAGTAAAGGAGGACTGCTGTGTGTTTGCCCTTAGTGGTCCCCGAGCCCATGTTTTGGACTGGCTGTACCTGCCCGCTGCTGCAATGAGGTGGTCACAGATCTCCAGTCTCAAGGGTGTAATAGGTGCAGTAGGAACTGTGGTGGTTCATGATAGTTTTGGAGGGTGCTCATCTACCATACATTTAAAAACTGCAAGAGATTCAATGATTGACTGTGGCATGCCTGCCCTTTGCACCTATGGCTGAGGGTACTGGGAGGTGTTTGCACAGTCTAACACCCTACTATTAAACAGGGAAAGAACAAACAAACAAAAACTCGTGGAGCCTGTTAGATCTATGGCTATATTGATATCCATGCTGATACGAAATGTCTTGAATTACCATTATTGCCAGATATGTAACTGTTTTCTTAGAGCTGTTGTGGATAACCTTAGCTGGTCTCAGTTTTCCCCAGTGAGAGTCTGGCCTTAGCTGAGTTGTTCCATCCCAGGCTGCCATCTTTACCCTGTAAAGTCCCAGGAATGGCCTCATGCTGCCAAATACTTGACTTTTTCTGAAGACAAAGACTTAACTCATTGTCTGTCTTCTTCCTTTGGTGGCTTTCTTCCTGCACAAACTTGAGCATGGTAGGGGAGTGTGCCTGGGTAGGACTTCTTGCAAAGTTTCCCTGTGGGTGGCCTTTATTTTTGATGCATAGGGTTTTGATCCTCGGAAAGAATCAAGCTTCAAATTCTAGTTCCTGATCAACTTTATATGAACTATTGCAAGGAAGATGGACAATACAGCTATTCTTTTTTAGTTTCTCATTCATCTTTTCACAGTCCTCAATTCTGCTATATTTTGGTGATTTATGTTGTGCGATTTCCTTGTGGAGACAGGGACAGGAGGAATCTGTTCAGTTGTGGCCCCTGAGAAGTGTACCACAGACATGGTTCACCTCCGCTGCTGAAGAGGGGTTGGTCCTCTGCAGGACAAGTATACACACATTTCATCTAGAGCCTTCTGGCAGCATTTTTACCCTAATAATAATAATAGCATGAGTTTAACTACTTGGAACAGTCTGCAGGCCTAGGGAGATGTAGCCTCATTAGTACAGTCTGTGTCTTTATTTCCACCCCATCACCACAGAAGCAGAAGGGAGATCAATACTAATGATAGATTATTGTAAAAATGGATCATTTCACTAAAACAGCAAACGTAAACCACCTCTCTTCTTAAAACTCCTTTGAGGATAAAGAAAGAAAATAAGCAGTAAAAAGCATGCACAGATGGATGTTGTTCTGATAGTAACAAGTACTGAAAATGCTGGAAGGGAAGGAATGCTAATCAAACGAGATTGCAGACAGCAAGGTCACAAGGAAAGTACTGGATTGTAAAGGTTTTCCATTTGTGGACTAACTCAAAACTCTCCGATTTGACTAATGTACCATCAAAGGTGTTCTGGCCTGGACCAGGCAGGCTTATTATCTATCCTGTATGTGATTTTTTGCCTAGTACATGTGCACTGTAGAAATAGAGGATAAACATACCAGAAATAACTATCTGTATTTGGAACCATGTTCCTTTGGTTTCTACACAGAGGAAGAAGACAAAGTAAAGACTAACTTATATAGAGAAGTGTTTGCTCTAAGTCTATAGAGCTAGCACTCTTTTAAAGGCCACTGTCATTTGTATTTGAAGTAGAAAGTAAATCTTTTTGTTGGATGGTAAACTAAGTGTAATTTGGGAGAGCCTAGAATGAGAAAACTGTTAGAATTCTTATAACTGTGTGTGCATTTTCTGTTGAAACTTATTGCTGAGTTATCAAAGGTGGTTCTGCAGTTCTTGATCTAATAACAATGCACTTTTTTTTTAAAAAAATCAGACTTTAGATGCTGGACTGCCATTTAAGGTTGTTTTAAAACTGGAGCAGTGGAAAGTGGAAGTTTTCAGAGAATTCAGTTCAGAGCTGTTACGCTGGGAAAAGAGCAGGGTTGATAACTTCGAGCCTTACCAGATTAAGACTCTGTTAAATGCTGGGAAGCCTGCGATTTTGTCCTTGTCACAGAATAAAGTTGCTGAGCATCCTGGTTATCTGATATTGTCCGTTGTAGTCTCAGTAATTCACCCTGGAGAAAAACAGACTGAAGTATTTTATCAAAAGGTAAAGGACCATTTGTGATGTGGATTTTACTTCTTGTTGATCAACCTTTATTCTTCTTCAGGAAAACAGAACCTTTTTCTCACTGTTCAGTAACTTTTTTTTTTGTTTTTTTTGGTAATTTAATGTTTAGCTGATAAATTTAGACGGAAACTAGAAGAACTGGAGAAAGAAAAAAAATCTTTAAAATTCCAGCTTCCTTCAAGACATCCTTCAATTAGCAATTTTTTGGATAGCTTTGTTACCCAAGTTCAAGCTACATTGCGCTGGGCTGCAGATCGGTAAGTTTGATGCCTACTTACTATGTAAAATAACACTTCTGTTTTTCTTCAAACATGGAATACAATTTTGTGAAGAATTTTAATACAGGTTTTTAAGGACCTTCTAGCATATCAATATGGAGCATGTTTATGAAAACTTGCCCTCCCCCTTTTTTCCCACAGTTCTTCCAGAATTACCCTTAAAAAGATTGATTATGATGAAATGGTGAATCAAATTGAATTTTTCTGACTGATGTTGAGAATGGGATTGAATCCTGACCCAGCAGCTTAGGTATATGACAGCAAGGCAGCTTGAGCAAAGGTTCCCCATGGAGTTAATTCTGACGCTCCTTTTCACTCAATCAAAGGACATTTAAATATAAAGTAAAAACAGATTCTTCTTTGAGATGCATAGATCTTTAGGAGCTTCCTTTTATGCATCACTTGTTAGGTGGCAGTAATGTGAGATGCCTTGGATGACCCAAGGGAGATAGTTAGTTTAGGAAGAAAAAGTTACCTCTGTTCCTGGGTCTCTCTTCAGCTATGCTACCGGTTACTGTTGTTAAAAGTAAGAGGATTATTCATAGGTGTTGGAAGCTATTCTCAAATGCTGTAGCACAAGTGAAAGAAGAAAAACCTTTTGTTTTGTGTCACCTTGTGTATATATAAAGGTTGTGGTGTGCCAGAAAATAAATTTTGGTCTATTTTTTGATATACATGAAAATTAGATAAAATCAGTACAAGTAATAGGATTTATTGAGAAATTATCTATTGGATTTTAAGCATATTTTAAGCCTATATTTTTAGAATTTAGTAATGAAACATGTTTCAAACTACCTTCACTCCCTATTTTCTCCTGCCTTCTGAGGCTCTAAGAAGCTGTTTTACCATTCCTTAAAGATTAGTGTATTTTATCATTAAAATTTGTGCGCTCTATGCATTAGTTTGTAATGTTTTTGGCTTTAGGGCTGGTGGTGTTTTCAGTGTCACAGGAATTGATTCACTAAAGCTGCCTTGAAATATGTAGTCTGCTTATTTTTATATTAAAATATATGTATTATATTTATATATAAATATATATTACAAATAATGTATACATTTATGAAAGTTTTTCCTGCTCTCCTTCTGATTATTTTATTTGTAACTCTTCTCTTTGCACAGGTGCGAAAGCAGTGCCATTCTTCAGGGTCAGATGAATATCTTCTTACTCCTCACTTTTCTGTCTTGCACATGCTCTTTTCTTTGAGCTTGAGTTTGACTGTTGTTGTTGTGCACCTTTTATTTTTCTTGCTTGATTCATATAGCCTTTCACACCACTTGTCTGCAGTCTGGCTCCTTTGTTGATGGGAGCGAGCATACCCTTTGTCTTCAGTAGGGGGTTGTAACAGTTTGATTTTTTTCTGTTCCAGCAGTATTTTTATATAGTACAGCTGGACCACTTCTTCAAGGAAAATTTGTAGACTTCAATTTTTGCTTTCATTTTGAATCAGAACAAAACAATGATGTCCAAAGTTTCTTTTTTCAACTCAAAAATGAAACAGATGAGTCAGACTAGCCTCAAAAGACCAGAACGTTGCAGTTTTACTGTAATCAAGCCAGTCTCATCTTCTTGCAAATGAAGAACTTTTTAAATGAAAAGTGTGTATGTCAAGTTATTTAATATATGAGACTGACGTTCACGCCCTGATTTTGTTTTACATGATTAAATTACGAGATGAATTTTGAGGTAAATGCACTCAGCGTTGACGTGGGATATTGTGGGTATGTCGTAGGAGCCAGGTCTGGTTATGTTTAGGTTAGGAACAATACTGTGATCCTGTGGTAACACAGGTTCAGTGAGAACAGCGAGATTTTGTTTCTGTTTCCTCAATACCAAGTAGGCAGACATATATGTGATTTCCAAGGGGTTCTCAGAAAAATCTTTATTGTGGAATATTTCCTAGATTTTGATCAGCTGCTTAGAAATTTCTGTTGCATGCAGTTTTCAAAAAGATGCAGCTTGCTTTTTTTTTTTTATTATTTTTTAAAGAAAAACCACTAAACTAACTGTATATCTGCTTAAGATGTAATGGTGGAGGAGTGTTAGGAATCTGAAGGTAACATACAGCATTCTTACCTCTTTAATCTTAAAAATAAAAAATAAAAAAAAAGCTTTGGAGAATCTGGGAAAATGTGGTTGGTTGAAGCCCCAGTAATCTATAATGCAAGGCACAGATACACATATGTCCTAGCACCTCACACATGGGTGCTTGATTTACTGTCTCGTTGCAGAAATGAAGATATACAATCATTTCATGAATTTTGTTTAAGTAGTAATGCCATTTATTTTAGAACTATTGTTTTTTGCCTTTTTTAATAAATTCTTCAGCCCACAGAGAGGGAGTAAAGCACTCAGAGAGGGAGTAAAGTGTGTATTTTGATGATCCTGCAGAAGAGACATGAATCTTATGTTCTACATTGTTAAACAGCTGTGCATGGAGATTGTAATTGTGTGATTAATCACGCTTACACCGCCTGTGATGCATGTTTTTTGTGTGGCATTAATGTATTTGTTTGGTAAGATTACAGTGGGAAATCATGCTTCCAAAATGTCCTTCATTTGAGACAAAGTTTTATCTATTTATTTATATTAAACATGCTACTAAAATGCATCTGTACCCTTTATGTGGAAATGTAGCTACTTGTCTCTGGAGATGGACATGGGAGTGCAGTTGGCCTTACAAGTGTGCATGCCTTTATGCAGAAACATACGTGACAAAATAGGTTTGCGTTGTTTGCAGGTGCATTTTGAGAGGCTGATTATAAACTTGACACTTAATGTAACGCGCTGATTATCTTGGGGTCCAATCATGCAAAGATTTACAGCTGAGGGTTGTACCGACCACTGTGAGGAATCCCACTGACTGCGATTTTGAAAGAGCTTGCTGTGCAAGAGAGAAATAAAATTTGGCATTGTGGAGCAAACGCTCCAGATGATCTCTAGCGTGGGTTCCAAAAGCTGACAGAAGCTGCAAAAAATGGCTTTGGCAAGTTTCTAAACTTCTGTCTAAAAGAGATTTCTCTCTGTATTGATGGAAATTACATGCCTTAGTTTTGTCTATTTCAAGGCGGTGAATGATAAATTTCTGAAAAATGAAGTAGCTGGGGGAAGCCTGAAGCTATACAAGTTTTCCTTTTTCCTTCTTCTGCGTGTTGTAAAAACAGTGTAAATGTTTGATATAATAAAGGAAGATATGCCAAGGGAAATGTCTTGCTCACTAACTGTGTATCTGTTTAAGATGTAATCATTCTGGTGGCGGAGCGTTATGAATCTGAAGGTAACATGCAGCATTCTTACCTCTTTAATCTGAAGCAGTCAATACCCAGTGATAACACTAATTCTTAGCTTTTGTCTTTACCTCCCGCAAAGGGTTAGAGATGAAGAAACCCAGCTTTCTCATGAAAACGAACATAAACTTTTGAGATCCACTTACAAGGAGAGGATACAGGTTTCGGCCACAAAACGAAAGCAGCTTTTTCAAGAAAAGAAATGGCTACAGGTAACAAAACTGCCAAGTTGTCTCAAAGAACCAGTGCTGTGTGGGAAAACGCTTGTAAGCTGTCGCACAGAATTAAATAAACTTATTGTAATAGTGACTTTGTTCTGTGCAGCAATTAGAGCCTTGGCTGTAGTCCAGCTGATAATCTAAGTGATGATTGGAGATGGCAGCCGCAGGAGCTGTGTTAATCTCATTAAAGAAAAGCAGAGCTGGAAGGCTCAGTGGCTTGTGTGTATGCTTTAACTTTCCTCATTATCTTTTTTTAAGTGTGCTCTTTATGTCCTAATTTGCCATTTTTAATTTTCATTGATCTTCAGAAGTTTTTATTTGAAAACAAAGAATTTTGACAGAAGCAATCTTTGATCCATTTCTGGTTAGATTTGATTATCAATATGTGATTTACCAGCTTTTGTTCCTGGAACATGATCGATACCTTTCATTAGGATGAAGCAATCATCATGGAGCAGTTGGCATTTGTCAGCATAACTTTACACTGACACATGATGCCACAACGTGGTAGTGTTGGCAAATGGAATGTTTTAAGATGGCTTCTGTCCAATTTTAAATCTGCAAGCCTTTTAAGCATAGTTTAGCTCTGTTTTTTTCTCTGTCCTTTCAAAAACCTCAATTTACTGTCCAGTATAAGTCTTTGCTCCATCTCCTTTTAAATCTTGGTGGTAACATTCAGCAGTGTGACATCATCTTAGTTTTATTTCTGTGCTCTTTTCTTGAAATCTCATTATTTTTAATACTTACCTTCCTTTGATCTAACAGTTTAATAATGTGTGTGTATACACACAAATACATATATATATAAAAGATGAAAGAAATGGTGAAAAACATCTTAGATGGCCATTTCAAGGTCATACTCAGATAACTTACTTTTCCATCCAAGTAATCACCTTTGCTTTGTTTGGATTTGTTTCATCAACATATAAGAGCAGATATAGGCTAGTTTAATGTTATCAGTGTCCAGAAGAATTGTTTTGGTAATCTCGATACCCAGCCAGCTGCATGAAACTATCCAACTGGAAACTGCTGTCCTTAAGACTTCATGCCACGTAATGTTTTAATGCTTACCCCAGGTGAATTTTTATTTCTATATAGTGACACTAGGGACAAATTAGCCAGAGTCTTTACAGGCACACTATTTTTGATCAAAATGTTTGTGATTTTTAAGTTCTGGAAGAGGCTGACCTGTGATGATAGGTGGCTTCCAGCATCTGTTAAGGTTTAATCTGTCCCAAAATCTCACTTATCTGAGATTATTACTTTTTCTTCTTAGCCCTACTTTTCCTTTTCTTCTATCCTCTGTCCTGCTGGTTCTGTATTTGTATTCAGAGCTTTGAGACCGCTTGTGATGGTATTCAAATTTACCTAGTAATGTTTCTACTGCAGTCTCTATTTTGTGGACAACACAAGCCCATAAGTGAAGTTTGATGTTCACAATTAGTAGCATTTAGCGGTCATGTTAGAAATCCCAGTTCTAAACTAAAATGCAAAAAGTAAAACTCTAGCTTACGTTTAGTGAGCTAAATATCATCCATTGCTCCATGCTGGTGCTTTATCCTTTTTATTCATTCCTGGAGGCTGCCCTAAGAGCACTTTAAAGGCTTCTTGGCATTTCTGGAAAAGAAAGAAAGAAAATTCCAGTTTACTGGCAAAGAATTCCATTTTCTCAAGAATAAATGTGAACTGTTCCCAAACAGAATAGCTTTTTCTTTGTGAATGCAGATTGTATGCTTCTGCTATCTAAGTTGTAAAAATATTTCAGTACTAAAAGTGTGTTTGTAAAACCAAATTCTGTTCATCTCCTTTTCTGTTCCCCTGTAGGTTGCGTATTGCAGTGATTGCAATTACCACATTTTCAAAGAATATGAAGGTCTTTGTATTAAGTAGGGTTTATTAAGATTTTGGCAGTATTCCCAATCTAGTAATACAGAGACAGAATTGTCCTTTGTGCACACTAAAAGCCTGATTTGAGACTCAAAGAAACAACACTGATGTTTTTGGCCTGTTGACCTTTCTGTCCTTGACAAACGCCCATGGGTTGAAACATGGGCCACTCTTTTTTTTTTTTTTTTCTGGCGAAATGTAAATATTAAAATAAAGGTGGAAAACAATTGATGTATGTACTGCACAGCACTAATATAACTTGATATATAACTTGATTTTTTTTTGAGCTGTTTCAACCTTTTCATGAATTTTTTGAGCCATTTCAACTTTCTCAATTATAAAAGCATGCTGCTTTTTTTCTGGATCTGTCTCATACATTGCTGAAGATGAAAAGTACTTGTTGAGATATTCAAAATAGCATTTTATCTTCATTAATTGATATTCAGCCCCAAAATCTTTATACTGTACACTGCTCAAACCCTCTTTTGGATGCAGGTTTATTAATTGGTGAATTGTCTCTTTTTATACCATTAATCAACATGGCATCTGAGTGATTCAAAGCCACTTATTTTTGTTTCTGTGAAACTGCCTTTGGTTGAAAAGAGATTCCTATTGCCATTTTACAGATAAAGAATGAAGTAGTGAATTAACATTAAAAGCTACGTGGTAATTTTTAATGTCAATTTTGTAATGCCTAGTTACTTAACTGAAAGAGGTCCCTTTTTCCCTTTTTTACCTCCTTTTTTTTTTTTTTTTTTAACTGGACTGAATAAGGTCATTGGAAATTCTGAACTTTGATTTCTGTTGAGAGTCTATAGATAGTACTTCAGAGACCCCTCTTTTAGGTTGTATGGAAAATGGTGAACATTCAGTCTGTGACTGTGTGTGCAGATAATAGGCTAAATGGCTTGCAAAGTTTTACAAAGACGGTATGAAATGTAGGAATAGAATCAAATTCTCCAGTATGACATTCAGCAATTTAGATCACAAGTAGTTTGATTTTCATTTTATTTTTAATTTCCCTTTTCAAATTCTGGGACAAATGAGCCAAAAACGATATTTTAAATATTTTTTTTGAACTCAGCAACCCAAATTCCTTCATGAAGTGCTCCTTCCTTGGGTGCAAGCCATCTGTTGGGTTTCCAAGGAGAAATTAGAATGTGCTTTTGCAGGAAACATCACTATCATAAAATGTGGTGTTTAAACTTCTGGCAACATGAGTGCAACTAACGTGAAGCTTTGGTCATTTATTAAGTTGGGGAGAGGGATTCTGTGTTTTCCATTAAAAGTAAATAATAGTAAAAAGGACTAGATAGTGGTTCACCACTTGTATCCTGTGTGTGATACTGAATGGTAAGCCTGGAAGGAACCATTGCAGGGATATTCTGCAGCAGGATGGATAGTTGGTTGTTCACCTCAGCTGTCAGTCTGACACAGGATTCTGTGATTATGGCTGAACTGAGCTCTTTTTTATTTTTTATTTTTTTAAAAAAGTTTTTAACTTAGGAAATACTGCTGTATTTTAAAGGCAAAAAGTGCCTGTTGCAGTTGATTTTGGCAGAGGAACCTGCCATACGGTGTTGAAATGCAGGTGGGGAGTTTCAGACTGTAGAAATGCTAGTTTCTAAACACAACAGATGTAAGAATTTTTGCATGTCAACACAAGGCTGTCTTCTCATCTAGCCTCGTGCTAAATTGGACAACTTTAATTCATGATGCTTCAGAGATATCCTTCTAGGGACCTACCAATGTCCTTAATGTTGTTCATAGTAAACTGAGGTTTCTGTTCCATGCAGAAAGAAATTGAAGACCTCCGAGCGAGATTGGCTGTATTGGAAGCAAAAGATCAACAGCTAAGAAGAGAAATTGAGGAACAAGATAGGCTTATTCAGTCACAGGACTGTGAACTGACTGCTTTACTTGGCTGTGTTTCTTTGAGAGAACTACAGGAAATAAGCAAGGCTGTGGATGACACATTAGCATCCTCCTATCAAATTCCATTCAGTTTGGATCTTCCGGGGACAATAAAGAGGTATTTAAATATCAATATGTTGTCAGTGATGTAAAGGGTCTTGTACTTTCCCAGTGTGGTGTTGAGTTGGCTGCCAGTTGTTTTCTTGGTAATTGTGCCAGCTAATTAGCTGGGTTCAGATACTTGAAAATTTCTAAGAACAGATATTGAAGTTCTAGTATTAATACACTTCTATAGGAAGGAAGACATTGCAGTGATTTGAAAATCTTGTACTTCATATTTTTTTTTGTGGTAGAGAGACACCTACAGAAAGTATTTGAATCCATCAGTTGTTAATACCTGTCATCAATTTAAGCTATTTTCATTAACTGTTGAAATTTTTTTCCCTGGTTTGGTAATGCAGTAATTGCAGTGTGTTTCATACAGTCTGAAAATGTGTACTAGGTGCCATCCAGATAAATCTTAGAGATGTTTCTTGCTTCAGTGAACTTCCAATCGTAATAAAGACTGCTGTGATAAGTGTTAGGCTCAAACAGTAGAATTGTAGCAGGGAAAGGGGCTTGAAGACTTCTGGGACACCTACAGTTAAATGCACAGCACACGGTTCTTTTAAATGGAAAAGTTGCTACTCTTGGTAACCTTTTCGAAATAACCTCATCTTTACTTACAAAAGCAATAGAAGTGCTTCAGGGCCTAAACTTTACTGACAGTCAATGGGATGTTGGTGATGGAACTTTGAAAGTGTCACTTCTTCTGTGTCACCAGGACAAAACAAAATTCCTGTTTATCCTAACTTTCATTTCTTCCAGATAAGCAATAGCTATGTTGCTTGCAATTTTTTCCTCTCTTCATGTTTATTGGATTTAGTTTAGTTATATTAACATTCATGAGAAATTGCTGCTATGCGTGCTAATTTATACAGATTTTTTTAGGTCAGCAGAATGTCCAATAGAGGACATATCCCCAAACCTTTTGAGGTTTGTTTAAAATTTTAAATCAGGTTATGGGAAATAGTTTCTTGACTTGTTTAGTTTGTTTTAATAGTTGCTTATACTTGTGTTCTTGAGATTGAGGAATAAAACGTCTCAAGCAGTCTGTCTCAAAACCCATGCTTTGATTTTTCTCTTAGTTTTAAATTTGCTTACAAAAGAATATTTAGATATTTTTTCTCTCACACTGCTGATGCAACATTGAATTGCACTTAACTCTTTGGAATATTCTTTAAAGATGTCTTTAATTAGCACTGCTTCAGGAGCAACTTTCTCTGAGATCTTTGTTCACCAGTGCCATGAATAACACAATCACTTGAGGGAAAGCAGGCATTCATTATTGCAAGTCAGTTCAGAACTTTAATAAAAATAAATAATTTCATTTATTTCTTTTCATTTTTGAATGATGCTTTGAATGGTCCTTTTTCTGTTTTAGTTTTGTGTATTGATCAAATTTTGTGTCACGGGGGCTAATGATCAGGTTCTTCTGCTCTCTTAACCATAACTGGATTTCGTTCCTCTATTGTAGATTGGGATGAATAAATGCTAGATTGGCATGCATGAGTAAGCATGCTTAGTCAGGCATCTTTGACAGCCTTCAGGAACAGTTTAAATTTTCTACTTCAGGCTGTAGTTGTGTGCTCTTGTCAAGCACAAAGGCTTTTTTGGATGTGACCTGATGGCAATGGTGGAGATGCCCACCTATTGCATAGTCACGTGGAGCCTAGGGCCCTTGGTTCAGAAAGTGGAAATCTCTGCATTTAGGTCCATTGCAACCTGACTTGATCTGAACCTACAGCCTCAGAACCAGCTCTTACCTGCTGAGAACTTCAGTACCCTGAAAGGGAGTTGCTCTGTGACATTTCTTACTCTGGGCCATAATGTATCCATGAATGCAAAATGCAGAAATCTGGCAAACAACAACAAAGCAAATTGGCAAGAGGAAGAGTGGAGAGTCTTGATGGTTATAGCACTGAGCTGAGATGGGAAAGACATATGGTGGGTTGTATTTGTTGTGGGAGTTGGCAACTGTCCATTGGTGAAGTACTAGTGTATTTTTTATTTTTTTCATTAGAAGCAAAAGTGAACTGGTAGGAACATGTCACAACCTGGCTGCTGCGGTCTTTCAAAGAAACAAGGTCTACCCCTCACTGTCTGTTCAGCAGGTTCTTTACCTTGCAGGAGATGGTGGCTCTTTCTGTATTAAAAAATAAATACATAAATCTTGTAGGAGTTTTCTGTATATGATGTGGCTTCTTGGTCTGCTACATCCCATTAAAATGTTATAGAATAATTTAGGAAATCATCTTGTCCAACTGCTGCTCAAAGCAGGACCACAGTTTCGAAGTTAGATCAGGTTGCTCAGGGCCCCATCTGCCTAGGTTTACAATATCTCCAAGGATGGAGATTTTGCTGCCTCACTAGGCATCTTATGTTTGACCACCCTTGCTATGAACTCTTTTTTTGGTCCCATATCTAGCCAGAATTTCCCTTATTGCAACTGGCATTGGCTTATCCTAAATCAGTACGTTAGGTAAGAGGTTAAAAACTTGACAAAGTCAGTTCAGCATATTAGTTTTAAATTCTGAAGTCCTGGGATATATAATGTGGAAAAAAAAATATCTGGACACATCCATTTGATTTTGAATCATTGCAAAGGAAAATTGTGAAAGTCTTCTATAGTTTGGCTATCTTTGTGAGAAATGAATCTACTATACACGCACATTTACTAAAGAACAGTGCTTATGTCAAAAGTCGTTCAATACTGATGGGCTGTAAATGACAAGCTCCTGGGTATGGGGCTGCAAAATATTGTGTATTTATTCCAACTGCATTGTGCTAGTCAGTAAAGTACTATATAAAGTGTGCTTTTGCATAATTATTTGTTGGGTACATGAATTGCTTTCAGCACTGGAATAAGGCAGGGCTGATGTGAAGCATCTCTTTAAACAATCTGTGCTATAATGAATCATATTGAGTGGCTCGCAGCTCACCATAAAAATACAAATTATTTAGCTTTTCTTGGCCTTAATGTTATTAAACAGCAACTTATTAAAGCAAACTTCAGGGAATGTGAGAGAACATCTTAAATGAAGAATAATTACCCAGATAGAAATATGCAGAAGGAGGGAGTGCAAGTCAGTGTGACATTAGGTTGAGCGTTGTTTCAAGGTTTTTTTTCTTGTCAAGCTTTATTATTTTCAGGAAGATTAATAATCCTTTGTTTTGTCTTGTTTATCTTTATGTGGTGGACTTTTTCTGGAAACAAAAAGCCTTTGTCAGTAACTATAATATGCTTTGAGTTTGAAGACTTGAGAAATGTTACATGCTTTACCCTGGGCTCTTTGGTGAGGGCTACTGGAGGCCTAGGTTAAAACACAACCAGTTAATGTGCAATCAAATACATTAGCTCCCATTTTGACAGGGATTCTTATCTAGGTTGAGACCATACAACATCATCATTTTGCTCAAGACCTGCCTAATTACCCTTGGTAAATTAAAGGGCGTGATCATTATTATAAAACAAGGAAATTGCAGTATAAAAGCTCAGCTTCCTTGCATGGGGTTGTGTGCTAGAAATGTGTTCAAGAAGTGGGAGCAGCTGGTGTTGTGTGTGCCATGCCATGACACGTTTGTGTTTTAACTCAAGATGACGTACTGAAATCAGAGAAAAATAGGTCTAAGTGTTAAGTGTGAAGTACTTTCTCCTGCAGATTGCAAAGGTAACAAAATGAATCCTCTTCATAAACTTTTCTGAAAAGGGGGACAGTTAAAATGTGTTTCTGAAACTGCGTAGCTTCTAATTATAAAATAAGACAATTTCAATTATTTGATTTACTCTTTTCAGTGCCTCTTCAGTTTCTTTTTTTTTTTTTTTTTTCTTTTCACATCACAATGAAAACTGGGGAAGTCTGATATGCTTCTGTTCGTTATGTTCATATTTAGTTTCATTTAGCATTTTTTTTCTTTTGGTTTTACCCATATCTCCAGATGTATGTGACTCTACAGCATGTCATCCTTAAAATAAATTGCACAGTTCCATATGGACTATTGTCTGGGCACCGAATGTTGCTTGAAAGAAAGAAATTCAATTAAATATCTTTCAAAATATTTGAATACTCCACCTCTTCTTCCACCCTTCCCATGGAGCAGTTTTTAATTAGTAAGAATTTGTTCCACAGTGTATGCGTGGGATCTTCAGCAGATGTGGAAATTTTCTACTCTGTGTATTAGTTATTATAGCACTGTCAGGGCTGGTGGCAGAAGGAACTGAACTTGAAGTTTTATGCAACCAGTTCACTCTGCTTCAGTGATGCCTGGAGCTCATCTGACAAAGATTAATTCAAAGTGAAATACAAATGCTCAAGGGATTGAAAACCTTATTAGATGGAATATACTCAGAGCATTCAGCAACTTCAGTTGAGGCTAAAGCCTGGTAAAGCCAAAAAAGGTGTTATTTTTAGAGAAGTTGGTTTTCTTGGGAAAAGTGGAGAAAACAAGACTTACATGTAGTTTTCTTTATTAACTTAGGAAAAGTAGAAGCACTGTTCAGAATGGGCTGCTGTCATTAGGAGAGTTGGCTTTGTACGTGTTTTGTTGTTCTTCAAAGTATGTCTTCTTGAAATTCCCAGTCAAATTAGTGGTTAGCAAGCTCTATGAAATTACTGAAGAGTCCTGAATGATACAGACGTGTGTTCGCACCAGCCTTTCCACGAAAGTCTTAGTTTTAAAGAATTGCATTTAGGAGAAGCAAAACAAATTGCACTGTATCTTTCCAAAAGGTACCTGTTGTTTGCTAGATAATGCGCATTCTGTCTGGGAAAGTACTTTTCAAATGTATGATTTGAGATTTTCTTCGGCTATTTCTGAGAAAATGCATACATGTTAAAAATATCCTCTGGGAATAGAGAGGCAATGCAAATACAAGGAGCAAAGGGATGAAATGGGTCTATAGCATCTAAAAGTTTCTACTACAGTGCACAGAATGCTAATGTTTCTGGCTATTTGATGGGTCTATGTGGAGGATAGCAGAGAAATGAGTTGTAGTTGGAATGCCTGATACTGTAAGTCTTTACTTATGGGAGTATTTTGGTTTGGGAGGGATGTTTTGAGCTTTTTTGTTGTCTGTACTTTTTCTTGTTTTCACAATCCTGGTCATGCTCAATTACAAATAGAAAGTGATGTTGGCATGTGGGTTAGACAGAGGCAAAATAATCTCAACCTTTAAAAAATTTATTATTTTTTCCTGAATGTTTTGAGAGATTACCATGCCATGTTATGAATCAGACCATGAAGACCAGATGGTTAGTAGACCTCTAAGCACACTGCATAATTATGAGCCTTCTTCTGACCTCACTTGGTGCTGGGGAGGCTTTAGCTAATCCAGGGACTGGGTACATACGGAGCTGTTTTGTGGAAGTTGCTGATGCTTTAGCCTTCTGATGCAACTTTATTTACTTCTGTGTCTTTCCTTTGGTGGGTGATTTTGCATGCTGCTCTTGGAGGGTGTCAGCAATCGTCTGATGCTTCCTTGACAGAAGTGCTTCCTGCTCTTCCGACCAGACTTTACCCTTCCTGGTGTAGATTGTTGCAGCCTGTCCCTTGCCTTCCCAGATACATCTGTATTTCACCAGTGATGTAATAAGCATCTGTGTTTGTGGGCATATGTATCTGATCCTGAAATTCTGCTCTTGTGCTGTGTGAGAAGGTAAAGCTTCTGGTCTCCTTCCTCTGCACTGTCTCTTATTTTGTATGTCAACCTTAGTTCTTTTGATCTTCTTGAAATTCTTCCTCTTTTTTCCTCTCTCTCTCTCTCTCTCTCTCTCTCTCTCTCTCTCTCTCTATCTCTCTCTCTCTCTCTTTGTGTCTCTCTCTCTCTCTCTCTCATGCCTACACCACTATCTGTCCATGTGATATTGCTGTAAAATATTGAAAGTCCAGGGAAGGGATAATGATAAAATGGATGACTGAGAAAAGAGAGCTGCTCTTTCCCTTTGTTTCCCTCTTACAAACATGCATGCTGAAATGAGTGTCTTGAGCTGTCAGATGCACAGACAAAGCAGGTAACTTGTGTACTGACCACCAGAGCTAGGGCTTAATCATCACGTAAGACAAGTGAAGAAGAGTGAGCCCTCAGTTACCTCAGATGTTCAGTTAATTCAGCTTTGTGGGTCTGTGGGAGTGGAAAACCACTGTTTGCATAATGAATACACCACGTGAAGAAGTGCTGCTCAGCCCCAGAAACTGCTCTTCCTGTTGTTCACTTGTGTCCCAGCCATAAGCTTTGGGCATGGGAGTCTTCAGGACTTCTGACAGCTTTAGTTTTCCCTGCAGGCCTGCTCATGTTGACTTAATTTGGATCAGTGATGAATCATTTCGCATGACATGAGGACGATGCACAGGTCAGTCTGACTATTAGCCTTACTGGCTTGACTTAGGGCCCTTTCAAGCTGCTCTGATTTTTTTTTTTTTTTCTAAAGCTTAACACAGAATTTTAAAACTCTGTGGTAGGAAATTTCTCCGACTACATTGTGAGATGAACCTAAATACAGTTATGGGGTTCTTAAAACAGTGCTGGCACCACTGCTGCTTCTATAGGTAGATACGATGAAGACAGCATGGTGCCCTGTGTTTTTAAATGTAGTTCTTTTGTTTAATGATCCATTCATTCGTTCTCTTCTTTGTGCTTAGCTACAGACAGCTTCACAAAAACTGCAGCAGTTTGCAGTGGAGGAGCAGAGGCAAAGATGCATCTTGGCATCTGGGGAAGACCCTGGAAATTCCCCAGTCTATTTGCAGGGAGAGTGACTGACCACACAGCCAGCTACCTCTGCCGCAAGGGCTTTTTGAGGGAAACTCCAAATTTTATCTCAAATGTCAGACCACAGCCTGAGCTGTGATAATGTGATTGTATCATTTTTAGCCGTGTCCCACAGTTGGGCTTGTGTTTTGAGGAGACTTTTGCCTCAGCTTCCTCAAAGAAGTTTGCTGCGAGTTTTTGTGAGAGTCAAGTCAAAGGTGAGAGAAACAGCCTGTTTCTTGTTTTGTGATCTGACTAGTTAGTGAGCTCAACTTTCTTTTTTTAGACAGATAAGAGCTTTCTTCTCCGTTTTGTCTACCTAGGATTAATTTCATTCTTGTTCTCTGCCTAGGATGGAAGGGTAGACCTGTTGGGAAAGTGGCTTTGTTTCTTCTTTCTCACTTGTGGGAGCAACTCTAAAAGAAACCTTATACCAAATAATGGCATGCCAGACAATGTCTGTCTGTGCTTCAGCACATGAAATGAATTTGCTTCCTGCAAAGTTGCAAACAAAAGCAATCAGGTGGGAGCTGCCAGAGTTAGAAGTTGTTCTTGCCACAACTTTACAGAGTTGCCCGTGCCCTGCTGCTGTTTCTGAGCCCAGTCCCTTGTTCCATGGCTCTGCGGTTCATCGTGACTCAGGTCCACTGGGGCAGGTGGGAACCCCTGTTGTATGGAGGAGAAGGGCTTCCACAAAGTCTGCTTCTGCACCACAGGCACTGGCCTTCCTTGGAAAGAACAGAAGGGATTGGAAACACGGTAAGGAAAGGAGAAAATAAGTCTTCAAACCATGAGAATAGATCACTGCTGGCAACCTGAAATATTTTGGAGCAATCGTGGAGGCAGGTTTTTATCCTTTCAAAGCAGGACTATAGAAGGAAAAAAGTCCCAGCAGAAAGATGAGTAGCATCCGCTTGAGTACCCATGTGTGCAGTGTAATGAGGAATCTGTTTTTCCCTGCTGAGCATCTGGTTTTTCCTGCTTGCCTTAGCAGCATCCAGTGGGATGCAGCAGCCCATAACGTCCGGGCCCCATATGTGCTGATTCCTCTGGGTACGCGTGCATTTTAAAGAGATTTATTTCTCTTTGGGGAAGAATGACCAGCTGTCACTGTCAGTGTATGATACTGAATTTGTATGTAATAAAGAGAAACAGTTCACGACAATGTCCAGGGATAGACCCTTTCGGTCAGTGAAGTACAGAGGATGTTATTCTTAGGAGAATAATTGCAGCTGCCTTGGGCAGGCTCTAGCTCATGTGCAGTTCTCTCACGCGCTACAGAAAGATGCAGTAGAAGAATGGAGATTTCTTAACACAACGGAAAATCTGGGGAAAGTGTTCTGATGTTTTGAACTGCTGCTGCGGAGAGAATTCGATTGTGCCTTTGTTTTCGATCTGATGCTCCTGTTTCAGGTAGCAGCTGGAACAACAACTGTGACAACCACGCTGCGGCAGCAGCTGACAGGAGAGTGGCGGGCGGTGCAGCAGCATGTGAGTGCTCTCTTGAAACAGGTGGACACAGTTCAGCTGCCTGAATGGTGTTTTATAAGGCCAGAAGATTTCTGAGTACGTAACAATGAAAATTCAGCTTGGCATTTTTGTTAAAGATGCCAGCAGCATCTTCAAGTGACCGTGGACTGGCTGTTTCTGTTGGAGAGGTTTTATGTTTAAAAAAAAAAAAGAAAACCTACCACGCTAAGGAAAATGATACTGCAGGCATTTTAAAAATAATAATAATAATAATAATAATAATTAGAACAAACAAACAAAAAACAACCTTACTAATCTTTCTTGCAAAAGATCATGAAGTATCATTTAACAGCCTGAGTTTTCTTCAAGTCTCCCATAATTGGAGATAATGTTTGGCAGCAAATAAGGGCAATCTCAGTTTAGAAATCTTGTGTACGTAAGAGCTTTTGGGCAAAGCGGTGAGTTGTTATTATAGTCCATTTCACACAGATATGACCAAGACTTAGTCTTTGAGAGTAGGCAAAAGCAAATGCAGTCACCCAGCACCCCATGAGTCAGCGGGAAACCTTAACTGGTGAGCTGAGGTTGTACAAAAATGTTGGCAAAGTCTACTTCTAGGACTGCTTCTTGATGAACACTGAGCGAAAGAGCACATGTATTGAAGCCATCCTTGGCATAAAACAAACAAAAAAATATTTCTCTGCAAAATGGTAGGTAGAAGAGCAAATTGCTGGAGCAAAACCAGCTCTCTGATGTTTCAGAGCTAGGTGCATAATTTTGGATTCTCATTAATATGCCTTGGAGAACTCCGTAGATTGAAATGTGCAGAAGGTCCAATGCTCCTGTACCTTGAAGTACATCTCTTGATAATTTTTGTCTCAAATCAGATTAATTTTTGAGGTTGGAAACTTTCCAAGGTGACACTTTGCATTTTACTTCTTATTCAGGTGACTAGGCCCTGTAACTGCCACAAATTTCATCTTCAGTATGAATTAAACACAACTTTTCTCTCCTTCTATTTCATGTCAAAGTCCACCCCTCAAGAGCACTGACAGATTTAGACAGAGAAATTGGATTTTCTCTACTTGATTCAGCAGAAATTCTGCATTTTCATCAATGTTTAACCAGCTCTGTTTTCTATAAAACAGTTTCCATGGTCTGTATATCTAAGGAAAAATCAGAGTTTATTTGGAAAACTCTGACTTATATTTCAGGGAGGATTCTGTTTCCCAGTCTCGAGATATGCTATGTGTATATCCTGTTGTTCAAAGGCCCATGGATCATTGCACAAAGTTGAAAAGGAAGTTATATGCTTGACTGAAATATTGCTTTTCTCCTATGGTAATATCCAGATGTGTAGCAAGTCAGGATTATGAACAGATCACACAGAATGAAGATAAACCCGTCATCCAGTGTTTTGATTGAGTAGACTCAAACTTTATGGTGGAGTGTTTTTTTTTTTTGTTTTGTTTTGTTTTTAAAAAAAAGATAAATGTACAAAGTAGTGCTGTTTCACCTTAGTATACTTAAAGTAATCTAGTTCTGAAACTTCTTAATTGGGCAGAAGCACAGGGCCAGAAACACCCCTGTAGGTCTTGTCCTGGTAAAAATCTATGTGTGGTTTCTGTAATAATGACTGTTAATTTTTCTCAGTACATTTTCTTCTTCTTTCTTTCAACTCTAGTTGTACCTGCCTAGTGTAAAGTTGCCTCTTGTTAGGTACTATTTTGCTCAAAACTTCCTTTTTTATTTTTTTTTCTGACTTGTCTTCAAAGCCTTCTGAGATATGCACGTAAAGGGAACCGTGAAAGTACAAGAAAGTTATTGACATTTGATTTGATTTTTTTATGGTGGATTTATTCCTTAAAGGCCCACTGATGTACCTAGACTTAAAATTTTGGGTGGATTTTTGTTGGATTTTTGCTTTGATGTAAGCTGTGGTAGATACTCACGCCACATGTTCCTTGAGTAACACTTCTGGTTTTACAAAGGTCTGGACAAAGGCTTTTTGGAAGGTCAGTTTCTGTTTGCTGCTAAAATAAAGATTGCAAGTGTAGGGCTTGGTTTGTATGTTTTGATCTTCTAAGAGAGCACAGCTTTGTGTTACTTCAGAATCTGAGATGGAATTCTGTTAGGAAACTTTGAGTTAGAAAAGTCACGCTCTCTGCAGGCTGTATGGGGTTATTGATCGATTATCGGGCAGTCTTATTACTCAAAGGCCAAATTCAAATAATACTGTAAACTGTTTGAATTTGCTGCTAATCAAGAAAATACTCCTTAAGAATATTTTTATTTAGAAGGGAATGCATATTCATATGAATTTGAGGTTCATCCATCATGCTTTCTCATATACATACAACCTGAATAGGAGTAATTTTAAATTGTTCTGGATTGTACCTGGATTTAAAGAAATTGAACTATGATTTTTGCTGACTGTAATATGCTATGGAGCTAGGGAGTAATAACAGGACCAGAATAGTCTGTTAGGTGGCAGTAATGTAAGGAAGAACACTTGCTGTAAAGGGCACCCTTTGTCTTTCAGTCTCTGCAGGCTTAGGTCGGAGATGCTTGCTCAGTGTCTTATGAAAATAAGAATTTCTAGTATAGAATTTAGTTATTTATTTATACTGGTACCACGTGTGGTATGTTCTTTTGTGCAGTTATAGAGACGGCATTCTGACTACATTTTTTGTCAATGTATGTATATTTTGTCATTAATACAGGAACTGTTTCTGTATATATTTATGTATCTTGAATGTAGAGATCAGCATGACTTGCCTTTGCCCATTTTCATTCTTTGAATTTTTTCTTAGGAAGCCAAACATGAATAGACAATAGTCTCATATGTGAAGGGAAGTATGCTAGCAAAGTGGAAGGAAAGAAATTCAGAAACATGCCTTCCTTTAGTAGAAAGCCATTCTTCCCAGTATTGTGCTACTCAGCCTTCCTCTGAACAAAGCTACTTCCATAGTATCTGCAATTCCTGTATGTAAATCATAGCTTCTTAGAATATTCTTTAAAAGGCTTTTTAAATACTTACTGTTATATAATGACATTTAATGTCTTCTGTGGTCATGTAGGAAGCCTGTGATAGAGTGACCAGACCACTTGATTCCCAGATTCCCAGTCTTCCTTCTCTGTCCCCTATTGTACTGAATCTTTGAATCATTGCTGCTTGCTTTTTTTTCCTTTTTTTTTTTTTTTTTTTTTGCCTGCACATCATTTCTGACTGTGAGCAATTTCTCAGCAGTTTCCAACTATATTATTACAATTGGACATACTCAATATCTGTGTTCCTCAAGGTCACTAAAATGAGATACTTAACAAGGCACTGGCTTGCTTGAAGTAGTTGGGTCTTAATTTTTTTCCCATAGTCTGTTATTACATGCCAAGTCAGACTCAGATCCTGTATATGTAACATTCCCATATCCTTCTGCAGTTCTCCAGCTGAAGTCCATGTTTTGCCAATGTGTTACTTCATTTATCATCCCAAAAGGGTAATTCCTTAGTTCCTGCTTTCCTATTCTGGTCTGATACATGTACAACGAGACCCAATGATGTAGCAAGTCTACATTGCTCTTCTTTTCTTCTCTCCTCATTAGGATCCTAATGTGTGTAAATCATTGCAAACAATTTAAATAGCCTATATTGCTATCTGCATGAATGAGAAAATTGCATATGATGTATAGATTGCTGTCAGTTCTGCGAGTGTTAATAACCTTTCTTTTCCTGCATTTAGTCAGCTAAATTTGCGTTAATTGAATTCCTGTCTTATTCTAGTCCTTCTATCAGTCAGGTCAAGAACTTTGCGTTCTCTGCAATGGAGTTAGCTTATACTGAATTTGAGAAGTAACTTCCAAATGGTCCTTATAATAGATTGCAGCGACTGTGAGGACAAGCAGTCAGATTCTTGATTAGCTGTTCTGCCAGAGAAGAATAGCAATGAGTGAAAACTGTGGCCTTCTTCCCAGGCAAGAATTCAGTGTTATTCTAAGGAGCTCTTTTTAAAGCCGTTTTCCCCGGGTAGTCATAAGTAAAGCAACTTCTAAGCAGACAGCATACCCCTCTTAAAATGAAATATAATGCTCCAGGGTGCTGGTAAAAGAAAATAGTATTTCTGGTTCAAGTCACATGTAACAGATCGTGGCTGTTAAAACCCTTTGTTGGTAGAATGAATTGGTATTGACCGCCTGGTTTCTGTTGCGGGTCAGCTGGAGCATTAGCCTGTCAGTTAATTGGAAAGCTTGTGAGGGGCTTCTCTGTGACAGTGTTTTGTGGAAGAAGAAGAAAGCCTGGGAATAAACTTGGTTATAAACAGTTTGTAGTTGGTAACCCTGGCTGGTTTGTACCCAGTTTTGATTGTTGCGTGTGAATTGTATGACGGACTAATCCCTGAAAGGGATAGGAAATTCCTACAGCAGCATGCCGAAGGCTAACAAACAAATTCAAAACAAAATACTACTGTGAAATTCATGCTGTAAATAATAAAAATACAGTTGTAAGAGTCTGCATGAATGCTGTAACTGATTACATTCTGTGGTTAATGCCTGTCACTAGCTTGAGTCAGAACTATGATTTATTTGATGCTGTTATTCTTTACTGATATTCTTCAGATTAATATAAATTTATCTCTTAAAATGCTGCTCTAATTGAAATGGCGGTGAGTAATTCCATATTTATTTTTTGGTGACTTGATAGATGCTAATAAAAAGAAATAAGAGAATAAAGAGGTTATTTTTTCCCCACTCAGAACTGCACCTGAAAGTCCACATGGGTTTGTGCATCCTTGTTAGCAACAAGGACTCTACAGCTAGATCACAGTTTTAATGCTCTTTAGGATGTATAGTTTAAAAAGGAATTAAAAATTGATCTCACTTGCTGTTAGCTATGTGAGTTCTTCAGAGGAGTGAAACATCATGTGAACCTGGGGAGGGAGGGAGGGGTTGGTTGTGAGGAAAATAAACAAATGAGAGGAAATGCACAATGAGGAGGTTTGTTAAATAGAGGTGCCATCTTTATACTGTTGTTCTTCTGGCTATAACTGCACTTTACATTTTATTATGTCTTGAATCTTTAGAGTTGCATTTTATAAGCCAGTTTCAGAACAATTGGGTCAGCCACCCATTATTCATTCAATTACACGCTGCAGCCTTGCTGCTCCCAGTTGACATCTGTACACAAAGCCCGCTGCTTTTTTACGTAACCTGGCCAGCTCGAATGCTGCTTGTGGTTGATGCTGAAAGTCCCTGGGAGCTCCCCAGGCTGAGAAGAGAAATGGCGAAAGAGTTCGTTCCCCCTGGCATGCCCAGAGGCAGGCAGGAAGCTGCTAATGGCATAATTTCACGTGTAGCGTCTTGCGTTTTGCCCTTATATTGCTGGAGAAGAGGTTGTTAAGGGAGAAATTGGAGAATGCTATGTGGGAAGCGTTGTTAAACCACTTGCGTGGGGCTGGCCATCTGTATTTGTGTTTGTTGCTTTGCACAGGCGTTAGCTGACAGTGCCATAAGCTATTTCTGAGGGGCCTGCCTCATCTGGAGCTGGAGGGATCCCGGCGTGCTGTGGTGTTAATGAGGTGCTTGGCCTTGCTGTTCCGCAGGCCGAAAAGGTGTGCGCGCCGTGAAGCAGGGCATTAGGGAAAGCAATACAAATAGCTTCCTAATTAACGCACTTAAATGATGTACGGGACAGCTGGATTCTGCCTCTGAGTCTGTCTCGCTTCCCATGTGAAGCTGGGCAGGGTATTACAGCCAGGCTCCTGTAGGTGCTCAGTAACTGAATGCAGCTCCAACCTGGTGTACGCTGGGGTTTGGACTTACACGAGTGCTGGCTTTTGAAGTGCTGGCTCAGTGAGTGCTGTGCTTGGAAAACAGGAATTAACAAGTTCTAGAAAGAAAAGCTGAAGTGCATAGAGGTGGGCAGCAGGGCCTGCGTGCACATTGAAGTGGGCACTGGGTGCTAACATGCATTCTGAATGACAGCGCCTTTGTGTTTCTCTCACCTGGAAAATGAATACAGAGCTGCCTTATCTTGCAAGGGTGTCATTGAAATAAATCCTGTGATGTTTCTGAAATGTTTGGGTACTTCAGCGATGAACACTAAAGAAAAGCTGAGAAATAGATTAAAGGTTCTTTATTCAGGAAGAATATCACTCTTAGGCTGTGAAAGGAGGAGAATTTTTACAATACAGCTCAAAGGAAGAATTGAAATGCTCCTGGTGGGGAGTGCTGACTGTCATGTACACTGAATTGAGGTGTCATACGGAAAAGAAAATGGTGTCTGATAATGTAACTGAACACTGTATAAAATGTACACCTGCAAAATAGGAGGGAGGGAGCTTTTACTGTGGCAAGAATAATGCCTATACTCACTCCTAGCATTTGATTTGGCTTGAATCTTTGAACTTTGTTAAAATGTAACTTGTGTCTTTAGTGCTTGTAAATAAATTCAGAGTTGTTTTATGTTAAATAATATAAATACAATAAAGTGCTAAACTTACCTGGTTTTTATGGACGAGAATCTTGCATTTGCTCATATAAGCATAGACTATGCTCAAAATCTCAGATGAATTTTGAATCACTTTGGTACAAATATTTTGCAGGTTTTCATTAAACTAAAGAAAATAACTAGTGATATTTAAAATTACCATGAGAAGAAGTGACTGCATTTGTTTTTTTCCTGGCAGAGTTGGAAACTGGGTTGTAAGAGATTAGTTGACTGCAAACTCTGCTAGAACTGCCTTTTTGTTAGGTGTTCGGCTGGCAGCCAAGTGAAGAGCCAGCCCTGGACCCTGCTTTGAACTTCTAAGATAGAACAGTTACACAAGTAATCATAACTGCGGTTTAGATGGCAAAATGTGTTTATTTTATAACCTGTTAATTAAGAACTGTAAAGCTACTCTATAAACTAGTTTGCAAACAAATAGGATTATGTGGATAGAAATTGGATAGAAATTTATGGATTTTATCTTGAGTTTTGTCTTTTTGTGCTGTTATGAGTCATCTTAAAGACTATGTGCTTCCATATGAAAATGTGTCTTGTGAAGCAGACCGTGATGAACAGAGAAGGTCAACTTTGTTTTATTTTATTTTAATTCCTTCTAGCCTTCAGGAAAAAGAACAATCATTCAGCATGTCCATTAAAGAAACTACTGCCAAAGTAAGTACACGTCAGTTATCAGTTTTCATTTTTCTTCACAATATTTAGAGAAGCAGATAATATCTTGCATTTTAATAAATTGTATTTTGGAAAGTTAGTTTTGTTGTGTTTCTTCTGAACAGATTTTGCATTTAAATGTTTCCAAACATACACTCTGTAAAAAGATACTTACATTTGGACAGGCCACAGATTATTTCTAAGGAAGCAGATGGAGTAATCTATTGTTTCTTGCCTTATGTTTACCAGGGAGCAGTCTTGTTGCTGGCCTCAATTTAGGGAGATACTCCTTAGTGCTTCATGAAAAGAAAGTGAACTCTGGTCACAGATGAATGATTTGACCCTTTTGCTTCTTACTTTCCTACCGGACTGGTTTGGTTGGAGTGAAGGAAGAATATTAATATAGTTCCTTTTTTCCCCTCTCTTTCACTAATAATAAGATAGTAATCTATTTCTCACCCTTTCATAAAAACGCCAAAATAATTGTTGTGGTGTATTTGTCATACCTTGGTTTTAATCAGAGATGTCTTCTTTTAGTTCTCTTATTTTTCATGGTCCTCCTTCCAAGCAAGAGACTACTACGGTTTCCTTTTTATCATAAAATGCTCATTGTGCCTAAGAGCATCTTTGCTCTGAGTGCTCTAGGAAGGAGGTTTATAATTCTTATAGATCTGTATGGAACAGGAAAGGGAAAATATTTATATTTTTTAATCATTAATTTATTATTTGGAAATAAGTTCATTTTTTCATGCTAGTTCTCTAATAGAAATAGTTCTCCAAAATTAGTGAAAAATTATCCTTTGTATTCTGTTCTTCATAATCATTATGCCCAACACTGTTAGCATGCACTGTTAAAAAGGCTGTTGACTGCACCGAATACCTATCCCTGCTCCTCTCCTACTTTATTTCGTGTTCATATGCACACCTCTTGGGAAATACTATTATAAACTTTATAATATGACACCCCCCCTGTATTTTTAATGACTATGAATAAAGTGTCAAGGAAAAGATTGCAATTGACCTACAGATCATCCACTAAAATGAATGAGAGATTTGGTAGCTCAGGGTGATTTGTTGTTTCAAGCTATACGCAAAGTAAAACATAAATTATAGATTTTGCCTTTTCCCCTGAAAATGTGTGCCTGTACAATTTAAAATTTTATTGTATAACCATAGTATCTAAAGATTTTTAAATAAGAGCTGAAACATCGGGTAGCAACTGAGAAGTCTGTGTGGTAGAATTCCACAGCATATTTGTTTCTTTAAATATTCAGTAGGTAAAATATTATTTTAATTTAATTTCATTCTTTTGTGATGGCTTTTATTTATTACAGAAGGCAAATAAGAAGCAGATAATCAGACTCCTCCAAATCATTTATGGTTTGATTTATTCAAATTATCTCATCTTATTGTTTTCCTCTCAACCTGAATAGAGCTGGTCTTTAAAACCTTTTTATTGTATGGGGAAAATGCTACTTTGTCAAAGGCTACTTCCTTCCCGTTGTACCTTGTATTTATGTGGCCTTTTCTGCCTTACCTGTATTATTTTCAGTTGAGGCTGCAAAAGCTATTATTTTGTTAGTGAAGGGAATGATCCCCCTTATCCACATTTTTTTCTTCAGAAATTAATATGTGCTTTTGCATGTGGCAAAATTGTGCTGTATGGGAAGTCAAGGTGGACTCTTTTTCAGGCGGTGCAAAGAGAAATTCCATGTTTTTTCTAAACTGAAATGTGAAGGCTACTTAAAATTCTTTTTTTTTCCTTGAGATCATTGGAGGAAGAGTTAATTTCAGTGTTTTAGTCTGTGTCCTTCTGCCTCTTTCTGCCACTTCAGATTAACATCATACACTGGCAAGAAGGAAAAGGATGACAATGGGTAAATTTGATATTTTGCTTCTTTTCAGCTTGATTTCACATACCTTTGCTGAACAGCATCCTACTGTTTTCATATAGTTTTCTTTCTTGAGTACTGTTTATGTATCTGAAGACCAGATTTGTAAGATTTATTCCTAAATAGGAGTCTTTTCTGGAAGTCTACAAAACCAACCAACCAGTAAAACACTGAAGAGGATTTTTAAAATAGATGCTGTAATATTTAGCTGTAAAGAACTGGCGCTCCTTATCTGATGGAGTGCAGCAGAGCTAGCCACTGGGAACAAGGCAAGGGCATTGCTGGGGCTACGAGCATAAGCGCTGGACATCCAAATGGTTACATGAGGATAGCGTGTTGAAGTGGAGCAAGGGAGAGTGTTGTTTGTGAGTATTTGTCATATTTGTTAGCTAAGAAATAAGCTTTCCTCAGTGGCTGAGTAAGCTACTGTAATGAATAATAGCAGCTGTTATTAGGATAAAATACTTAGAAAAATTTAAAGGAGTTGGAGCTAACAGAGTAGAATTGATGTAATGTAGAAGCAGAGCTATTAGTTTAGAGGATGTTAAATTATTTTGCCTTGCCCAGTCTTTCATTTAGTTTTGTTGAACTATGCTACGTGATAGCTCTGAAGATTAATGTTTTTCATTTATCCACAGAACGCGTGTGACATAGATACATGCAGAGGCTCAGTAATGTGCTTATCTCATGTTCCAGAAGAATCATCTCTGAGTTACTGGAACCTCCTTTCAGCCTTTGGTCCCTGCCTTCGGTCCATTAATAAAGAGTGCCAGCAAGCTTCGTTCTGTGACAGTACTGCTTACAAAGTGGGCAGTGTTCACTAGAAACTGATTAAACCTCCTCCCAGCTAATTTTGCATAATTGCCAAACAGCTGTCTAGTGGTAATGACTCTAAGTTACCACCAGCATGGGCTGTATTCATGCAGTTTTCCTAGAGCTGAAGGATTCCTGATCTAATTGCAATTCACTGAGCCATTCAGTACCCCTAAAGAGAGAACACTGCTTAGAAGGAAGTCATTAAAAACTTTAAGATTTATGTTGGAGATGTGAGACAGAAATGGCCTTTGGGTTCTTTGGGTATGTTTGTTCACCTCTGACAGGTTTGGGTTATTTTAACATTTAAAGTGTGTCAGTAGGCAAGTCACTTAAAAGGCGGTACTGAAATAAAGTGAAATATGTGGGAATTGAAAAATTATAATAGGTGAAGAAGTGATGAGATACGTGTTTTTAAATTAATAGGGAGATTGAAGTCTTTACTGCTTGGAGGAAAGTTGTGTTGATAGTTGACTCAAGAAAAAATCATGACATATCTATGGTTATAACGTGCTGTCAGCTAAAGCAAGAGGTTATTAACCATTTAATAAGACTTACAGTTAGTGTCATATCTGAATTGTTATAATTACGCAAACAGATAAGCCATTATTGCTGTAAGGCTCTTAAAAAGTAGCGTGATAGCTGTGCTTTTGTTAATATGCATGGTACACGCTTGTTTTTGAGAAAAAAATACCAAGAAGAGCAGGGAGATTTTCCTCTGGAGATTTCATTTCACATCTCATCTCTTCACAACTGGCCTGTCTCTTTCTTGACTACTGCTTTACCCTTGGTTCCGATGAATGCAATGTTTTCTCTAGTGTCAGCTATAATTCTAAGCAACTACTTGAAATCTGCCTTCAGAACAAGAGCATAGCCATTAGTTAGATGGATTTCTCTGTTTGTTCATTTTGCTTTCCTTCGGAAATGATGCAGTGTGGAGTAAGAACACTTTTGAATATGTAGTTGTATGATCTGCCTACAATATACAAGGTCATTCTGAGGTGGTAATGTACACGTACAGTATAGAAACAGTTGAACTTCCTTTCTTTTTATCTTTTTTTTTTTTCCTCTCCTATATCTCTCCATGTTTCTAATAGCAGTTATGATCGAAGGACTTCCAGGTAAACAGACAAAAGAGAGAGAGGAAAAGTCAGAAACCTGAACCCAGTTCAGCTGTGTCTACTGATGGTGAAATGAAATACAATATTGAGCTGTTACTGCTTCTTCAGAGAATGACAGCTGCTTTTTTTTTTTTTTTTTTTTTTTTTTTTTTTCAGTTGTGTAGCATGTATCTTTTGTATAAAAATCACTGGGCATTCTCCATTATGAAGCCTTACACTCGAAACACTGTCTCATTTACATTCCACTCATTCTAGGCATCACTGCTAATCTGGAAATGTACAGCATGTCAGTTGGTCTTTCTTCTAAATAAACCTCAGTATCTAATGGTGAAACGTCCTTTGTCATCCAGGTAGCTAATGCTAATACTGTTCTCCATTTTTATAACAAAATGTGTGGCATAGCCTGGAAATCTTGATTCATCTTTGATATTTCTGTAAATACATCACTTTTTATTAAGCTTCTTTACTGCACTGTAGGATGTTATGTCATGTCTGTAAACCAAGAACATTTGAAGCCCCATTTAAATTGCCTTATATTTTTACATGAATGAATTATATATCGTGGCTGTCTTCCTCAATCTAGGTTTGCACAAGTCAGAAACTCTGCAGTACTTTGAGGAGGAAAGTGAGTGATATTGAGACTCAACTACCCGCTCTACTTGAAGCCAAAATGCTGGCTGTATCAGGTAAGTTTTAAGTGATGAGAAGGGCTTATGTTGATGAGTAGTGTGTTAGACCTTTACACAGCTGAGCCTTCTTGGGAAAATTCATTGATCTGAACTTACCTAGATGCCTTGAAGTCATGGCAAGTCTGGCAGAACCAGGCTGTGTCACGTCTCCTGTAAGGTTCTTCAGGCCTCTCTCCACAGATGGAAACTACTGGCTAAGAGAATACTGTGTGCTAGGCAGTAAAAGGGGAAAGAACATGATATTTTTCCATAAGTGAAATTGATAAATAATTATCAATAGATTTGCCTGGACATTACAAATTCAATGTTTGAGATCTCTAGCTAAGAGTCATAATAAATTTATAATAAAGGTGTAATAATTGCAAATATGGCTGTAAATGACATTTTAAAACAGAGGAAAATAATTGGCTGCTACTGCTATTCAGATCATTAAACAACTAATGTTGGCAGCAAAAAAGCAATTTGGTCCTTGGAGCACTCGTGCATCTTATTTACAACCAGTAAAACACGGAAATGTGATTACAGTCTGATTCATAATGGTTTTACATGCCAGTTACTTGGGACTAGTGCGCATTTACTAAGGAAAAAAGGTAAAAAAATGCACTTCTTTCTCTAAGTTTGAAGAGGTGACTTTTCTAATTCAGCAAACTGTTTGCAAATGTGTACGTGTATGTTTCTCCACCAGACGCCCATCTCAGAGGAAGCTGAAGAGAAGGGAATGTAGACTTGGGTACAAGAAATTTTCCAGTGTTACACTAAAGAAATAAGAGAAACTAGAGGATTTTTAATATGTGTCAAAGTGACACGTTGTAGCTATCTGATGGTCACTTACCTTTTCAACTAGATATTAGGATCTTGTAACTGTACACAGAACGATTTTAAATTGAAACCTTGTGTGGTGTCACATGGTTTGTTTGTCAGAAGTGGATAATGTCAGATTTGAGCAAAATCCTAAAGGAAATTAAAGACCAGATCTTGTATTGGTGCTGAGCACGGTCAGTTTCTTTGTTCTTCATGACTCTTTTCAGAATGGAAACCCTATTTAATTCTCTCTGTCCACCTAGAAGGTAAGCTGAGTAATCACCCTTCTCTGCCCTTAGGCTATTTGAATGTAGGTAATTTTCTTGCTTTCAGAAATGCGGTCAAAGTTTTCCCCAGCCATTGTATGATTTATTGAGAACAAAATAGCCCCTAAACTGGATATGCAACCGCTTCGTGCTGCCAGCAGGAAGCAGTTGGCCAGAAAATACGTACTTCAGTATGACACTTTGGGAGAGTTAATGAAAGCTTGAGGACTATTTCCAAAACATTCGTAACGATATTTTATACTTGTTAGCTCTTAAAAGAGGTTGCTTGTTTCAGGTATGAATTCAAGAGACAATTTAATGCTGATATTTTTATAAATTGTTTTCTCAGTACTATGACTATGATTGTCTTTTCATGCTTTTTCAGAAATGTTGGTACTGTTTCTTGGTACTGATAAGAAGCGCTATTTCTTTTTTTTTTTTTTTTTTTTCCCTTACTCTGAAGAAGTCTTACTTCAGGGAATCTTAATGACTGTGAACAGTACAATCTTAAATTGTCGCTAAGGCAAAAATCTTTTATTATCTTTCTGGGAATTCTGCCTGAACACAATTTGTAGGCTTTTTTTGTAAGTTCATATGCAGCATCTTTCATGAACATGTTTCAAAACCTCTGACACCCCCTTCCCATCTTGTGACTAGTTATCTGTTAGAAACAAGCACCCACTGTTGTCACGTCCTGGCTTTTGGTGCTACAAATTGAAGCAGATCAAAGTCGATCTGAACTTAAGCAAATGATTTTTCTACTGTGTGAGTGATTGAACAGTGGAGCAAGGTTGCCCAGAGACATTGTGGGGTCTCTCACAACTGAAAATCTCGTAGTAATGCCACTTTAACCTATGCTTTCACATAGAATTATTATTTCTTAGCTATAGTATGTGTAAAAGTAAATCCAAAAAAAAATTTAGCTCATGTAGTAGGTGATGAAAAGCACCAGTGATATTGAGAGAATGCTTCACTTCCCTAAATGTTTTCTTAGGAAAATAAGCATCCAGAAGTTTTTCTGTCTTCCAGTGGTTTACTTAGAGTAAGGTCGAAGGTGGAAGCCTTCTCAAGAACATCTGGAAATTGGTTTTCAATCCTGGGCTTGCTAATAAAGAATATGTGTGGACTCATATGCAAAGAGTAGTTTGAGGAATACTGGACTGTAAAACAACAGAGACACATCTATGATCAAAAAAGTTCCAGATAATCCCTGTCTAAAATTGTGTCTATTGACATCAGTAAGAGGGCTTTGTGACTTAATGTGTGGTTATCAAGACTTAATTAGTGATGTCTCTGAATCTGGCTAGCTTCCATAGCTGGCTAGCTTCCACTCCTAGGGTACCCTAGGAAACACAATTGTATAGACATGCGGTACATTGTACCACACTTCCTCGGTTTCTTTCTTGTTGTAAAAATTATGGGTTTTCAAGTCTGGCTTTGTAGGAAGCTGGTGACTTTAAGCCTATAAGAGAGCTACTTTTTTTTTTTTTTTTTTTTTCTTTTAAAGGGAAAAAAAATAAAATACAAGCTTTGGAGAATGAAAATGTGTAACTGCAAAGCAGGAGAATGATGAAGCAGGGTGTTAGATGCCTTAGGTGTGTGTGTGTAAAGAGAATTATTGGAATTTTAAAAGAAAAACGTGAACTTCTGGCATATAACCAAATATGAATTGATATTGTGGAGATGTGAGGAAAAAGTTGAGATGTGTAACGTTAATGAGGAACAAATTATGCTGAAATAGGCAAGTGGGGGAAAGGTATTGCATTGTATACCAAAAATGCAAAAATGTGTCTTCTGAAACTCAGGCATAGATGTAAAACAATGCAATTTAATGTCCCTGTGGAAGAGAAAATACACGAGCAGTCCCTCGTTGCTACCATCAGAAACGGAAGATAACTGAGGCTTTCTGGATCAACTAATAGCATCAAGAGCGTGGAATTAATAATATTGGTTGATTGTTTATAACAGATAACTGACTGTAAGTTGGGTAGGAAGCACTGAAGATGATTAAACACATTAATGGAAGATGATGTAGGCAACTTGGCAGTGGGGGAGGTAGAAAAACATACAAGGGAGCAGGTATTTTAGATGTGCTTTTTGTAGCTGGATGGAACTGGTTGAAAATCAAGGGTGAAATGTAATTTCGTAACAGCAAATGCTGTAATGTAATAACGGCACTCATTTATGCTAAATGCAGAGTAGTATGCAAAGGATACAGGAATGATAAGTAATGTTCTAAAGACCTGGATGTTGAGACAAAATTCTGAAAAAAAAAAAAAAAGAAAATAAATATTTTAGTCTTAACTCATGAATTGATAAAAATGGAAAAAACAGGATGCAGAATGAATCCCAACTAATAGAGAAACTAGTTGGGAAGAAAAGATTTGGTAAATGTGGAAGAGGAAAGAGGAAGAAAGAGATTTAAAAAAAAAGCTTTTTTTACTTAAAGTGAAAACAATGAGCAGTGGATAATATAGAGAATGTACTCATCCCTTAAATAAGGCATAGTTAAAAAACAGGTTAATTATTAAATTAAAAATACTGGACAATTATTAAATTAAAAATACTGGACAAGATTTAAGCAATATATTGCACGTATGTATCCCCTGAACTGACGTTCAGCTAACAGAAGGTTAATCAACAGCCTGGGTATACTAAAATGATAGAAGGTGAGAGAATCTTCAATTGGGTAATATGCAGTTACTTAAAGGCAGCCTTGGAATAGTAGAAGATAGAGAGGCAATTATTAATAGTGTATATATAAAATGCAGTAAGCATAAATTTTGCTGGACATACTTAGGAGTTTTAATTTAGTCTTGGAAGCTTTAGGCAAGGATAAATGGTATTTCTTTATTTTATTTTTTTTCCACAGCAGTTGGATCAGTCATTCAAATAATTTCCTCAAATAACAATGCTAGTGAATACTGAGAACAACTGTTTTCCTCTGAAGAGATGTTGCATTGTTTTCATTTAACATAGCATTTTCCATGAGGAAGCAGTTAGTTTTAGAGGATTTTGGAACAGTGTCAAAGCTAAAAGGCGTCTGAATGCAATTGCATGTATCTGGGCTCATGTATCCCTTAAGTTAGATGAACTTAAGATTACAGTTATTAATACATTGTCAGTTCTTACACCTGTCATGATGTAATAATTTGGAAAGCTTGATGTATATCTCAGCCTTTAATGGTTACCTGGATCGTTTCAGACAACATTAACGTTCTGTCTGAACTGTATTTTCTGTTGCTATCACACTGATCAGAGTATTGGTTTATTTGCACCAGAACATATGCAAATCTTGTTCTGAGAGAATAAAAGAAAAGTAAGCATAGCAATTCTATTGTTCCTGTCAGTCCAATATCTCAATTGTGAGACTGTATAATAAAAGATGCAGTAAAGACATTAGAGATGATGCCACGTATGTAAAAGTTCCTCTTCCCTATTACTTCTTCCTTGGAAGAAGTGTAAAACTAAGTTTAGAGGGCAAAGAAAAAGGGGTTGGATGTGTTCAGATTATTGAAGGTAGTAGAATAAATATAGTAGATTGATTACACCAAGTTGAGATTTCATATGAAAAAAAAAGCCCGTTCTTGAGTGTCAAGAGCTATTTGTATCAACAGTTAAAATTCAGGTCCTCCATATCAGCAGCTCCTTCACTTCTGATTGGCATTTGCCTATTGTGATAAATAACTTTGAGTTCATACTCCTGGGATGCTAGTCCAAAATTTTTCTCCAAACATAATTAGCAGAATTGTATTATATTGTTCATGGCTCTAAATCAGTAGCTTTAGCTAATTATAACTAACAAATACTCTTGATGGCGTGAGATTTTACTGTTGACATACATATTTGTGAATACTTACTGGTGAAATCTCGTGTTACCATTTAATAGATCCTTTAAAAATTAAAAACAAACAAACAAAAAAGCTTAATGTCAGTGCTTAGAAACCTGTGTGTGATAATTATAAGAATTGCTTCTTAGAGTAGCTTTTAACATGTTTATAAAATTTCTGTCATCAGGTGTGGGAAGAATATGGCAGAATATGATACTATGTTCTTTCTGTTAGCGTGGCAGGTCTATGTAGCACAACATTTTTTGGGGGAAATAAATTGCAGAACAAATAAACCTAAACCAGTAAGAAAATTCAAATAGGATGGTGTGTAAGCAAGTGTGAATGTAACTGTAGAAATACTAGTAAAATTTATTTTCTTTCTCTAGGCTGATTTGCAAGAAATCAAATCATATGTGAGAAATGGTACACTTCTCTTTTTTCCTTAGTGAGAAAATAATTTGGGAATAAGAGGAGGGATGTAAACTAAAATGTATTTTTAGTCATCATTCGGTCTGTTTCCTGTATGTGAATAAAATACATTATGTTTGATAAATATTGCAGTTTCTTCATGTGCTCAATGTGATTTTTTTCCTCTCTTGAGAGTGCCTAAAGCGTAGGACCAGATAGCCACAGAGTGGCTAGTGGGTAGCAAAGCAAATGTGAATGAAAAACTGATTCATTATGTAGTTATTAGTGTGATGCACGTCGTTAACTTTCTTTATGTCTTTGCAAATGCAAATTAGATTCAAACACAGAAGTTAGTGAGGTGATTTTTTAAGTAGTTTAAATATATATATATATATTCTGATTGATACCAGTAGAAGATCGTGTCATCATCCTATAATTAGCACTATCTCAATATCATTAAATACCTGCAAATGGGAGGTGACTGGAAATACTGATTTCCAGTAGAATGATTTTGAGCAGTATAACCAAAAAGTTTTTTTCCCCCCCTTATTCCTGCATTGAAGTGTAGCTCAGAAATAACGTGATATAAATACTAAACACAAAATTCAATGCTGGTGATGTTGCTTCTTTGCCTGCTCAGATGCTTATTTAAGTTCTGCATGGCTCAAGCAGCAATTGTAAGTAAGGAGAGAAAAAAAAAAAAAAAACAAAAAAAAAGGGGGGGGGGGGGGGGAGAAAAAGAAACCAGCCTTTCAGCTTTGGGTGCTAGGCATTTCTGTTGGGAATGAGTATGCTAGAGAGGGGACCAGTCAGACTGGAAGATGCCAGTAGAGGCTGAAGGACCTTTTCAACCATGTATCTGTGTGTTTTGGTAATGTGGATGTCTTGGTTTCATTCCTTTGCTACCCTCTGTCATTTCATGCAGGTTAGTTATGGTCATAAAGTTTTCAACAAGATGCTGATATATTCCCCTGCCATGCTAGATACAGCTTTTAATATCTTCCACTGGAGGGGGATGGTGCTCCCGTTTGTCTATTTAACATTTGAGAAATACTGTTGGGTAACAGGTGGTGAATCCAGCTTGTCTTTGAGGTGAGAATACCAATGCCTCTTTATACCTTCTCATGAAGGCTTAGTTTTTTGGTGAATTGGAGTCTTACAGAGACCTGTGTCTTGTCAGATGACAAAATTGGTTCTCCACTTTCAGCATCTTGCTTCCAGCAGCAGTTTGGATTGATAGCTCAGAGGCATGTTGAGATAAATTCTTCTTCATACCCATATCACAATGTCCGTGCCAGCACACAATGCTGTTTATTGGCATGTGTTCCCACAATGCTCCATGAAGTTTACTGCTGTATATTGCTGCAAGTGATGTACTTTTTGGCAAGCCTGTGAACCCATTTAAAAAATAATGCCTGTGAGCCCCTAAGACCAGCTCCTAAACAGTCACATAGACCTCAGACATCTATGTTATTTGTCTTTTTATCTTATTTCCAAATGAGAATGCTGGGTGTTACTGGCTTTCAGTGAACTTCCAAGGTAATTTGTTGTAGCTGAAGCTCTAACATGGTATGTGACCAGACAGCAGAAAATCATTGCTTCTGTTACAGCAGTCGGTCAGTCATGTAGCAACTTACTCTGTTTCTCCCCTGTTACCTAACCTGCTCTCCCTGGAGGAGAAAGAGAGGGTAGAATAATCTTTTTGGCAGCTCCTTTTCTGGAGATTTGTGCTCAGAGGAGAAACATTAAATGGGGAGACCTGTGAATTGAAGCTTCTTTCACTCATTTGGAAAGGCTGTGCTGTGGTCTGGAGGGGATGCTAGAAACCCCCTGTGCAGTCTGTAGGACGTGTCAGTGCTTTCCCTCTTTCCACAGACTGTCCAGGAAGCCAAGGTGACAACCCCCTGAACTTGAGTGCATGATCCTTCTCTCTCTATTTTCTTTTTTTTCTTGTTTTGGTTGGTAAAAAGGGGATGATGATTTCATGAAGCCCTCAAAATCATGGGGATCAGGTCTGGGCCATTTCCCAACCCTGAGCATGTAATTTCTTCCCCTTTGGCAGTTGTAGTGAGGGGAGGCAGGGGCAGGAGAGAGAGAAGGGAGATGTAAAAGAACAAGAGATTGAAAGGCATAAGGTGGCTGGGGGATGTAAAAGGCAGGGGAAACCAATTATGTGGGGAAGCTTGCATGCACACATTTGTGTTCATGCTGTTGGGTAGTCCTTAAGTTCAGGAGTCACTTTGAGTTAGGCATACTTCCAAGCACATGGAAGAGAAGAAGGTGATCAGGAGTAGTCATGGGCTCAGCAAGGGGACCAACCTGATAGCCTTCTATGATGGGAGTGACTAGCTGGGTGGGTGAAGGGAGAGTAGTGCATGTTGTTTACCTTGATTTCAGTCAGGCTTTTGACACCGTCTCACATAACATCCTCATAGGCAATCCTCATTTCCCTGGTGAGGCCTCACCTGGAATGCTGTGTCCAGTTCTGGGCTCTCCAGTACAAGGGGGACATGGAGCTCCTGGAGCAAGGGCTACAAAGATGAGGAGACTGGAGCATCTCTCATACAAGGAGAGGCTGAGAGAGCTGGGCCTGTTTAGCTTGGAGAAGAGAAGACTGAGAGGGGATCTGATCAATGTATACAAATATTTGAAGGGGGGGGATCAAGAGGATGGGGCCAGATTATTTTACCTGTCAGGATCATATCAATCATTTCAGTTGCATTCCGCTTCAAAAGAAGCGTTGACGTGTTATTACTTGAAAACAGTAATTGTGATTCAGATGCTTGGAATTCTTTAAAAATATTTTAGGGGTTGGTAGACTGTCCCTCATATGCTATTTGTGTTTTCAAAGGTGCTATTACTGCTATACTGCTACTGCTTCCAAAATCTATTATTCCCCTCACGTCTTTAGCTTTTTCTCTTTTCTTTGTGAGAAGTTTAGTGATATTTATTTTCTTCAAGTTCTGTTCTGGTGTTGGAATTGGTTTGTATTCTCATTAATCATGGGGTGGAGGATTTTCAGCCTTGAATTCCAGTGCTTTTGATAAATACCATGGTGGTAAATGCCCTAAGGTAAAACACAGTTTTTCTCTTCTATGTATTATTAAAGATAGTGTTAGTCTATGAAGAAAAAGCTTATAGGTAATGATAAATACGAACCAGTCTGTTCTTTCTTGCATTCAGGCTGATGCCCCGTATGTATGCTTTAGTGTTATGCAAAAAAATGATTCCTTTGTACTGTAATTTAGTTTCAGTAGGGATGGGACATACCACTCTGCTTTGAGTGTAAATAATGGAAACTATGAGTGTACGTAATTCCTGGCATAAATATGATAAAAAAATTAGAGTAAAAAGGCTCTGGGCCATTAACTTTGTCTTATGTTTTGCAAGGGAAATATTGAACAAAGCTTAAGTAGTAACCCATTTGTTGGTTTTTACAAAATGGGATAGATTTCAAATGATATTTTTAGTCAATTTGTTGCTGGCAAATGGTATCAAAATAATGTAATGTTAGTTTGAGGCTCCTAAGTGGGCAACAGTCTGCCTTATACAGTACAATCTGACGATGAGTGGTTACTGTGGACATGAGTTTAAATAGCATGTAATTATGTATGAAGAACAGATACTTGATGTGCAGAGTACCATTTAGCTGCAGTATGTAGCCATTCTAGTACAATTTTCAGGAAAAGAGGAAAATAATCTACACTATTCATTTTTTACGGTGAATAAATGGAGTTGCATAGCTACGTTGTGCCTGGAAATATACATTTTATTTATTTATTTTTAATTTTTTTCCAGTATGGATTGTTTTGCCTGATTTGGCTGGTATTTCTTCGGCATTCAAATCAAGCTGTTGGAGCTTATCTGATGTCAGTGGTTGGAGAGAAGGAGATGAAGGAGGTGCATGAGTGGAGAGGGCCCCAGAGGGCAAGATTAAGGAGAAAGTTCAAACAGGTTTTTTTTGTTGTTGCTGTTGTTTGGTGTTTTGGTTTTATTTTTGTTTTGCTGACTTCTGGGTAACTTTGAGGAGCTGAACCTTACTATAAAGTGTACATACTCAGCTTCTTATGACAGTATGCAGCAAGCATGTGACTCAACCTGTTCAGAGCACCGTATACGTCAAACGGGAAAATTAAAATAGGATTTTGAGGTGCTATACTAGCAGAAATATGAGTTTGGCCGAGCTCAGGTGAATGACTACAGATTTTATTATAATCACAGCTTTACTTCACATGATTCTTGGGAAGAGTTATGTCTGGCTTTATTTATCTGGTATCATCCAACTGGTCCTTCTAGTGGTATGTCTGAATAAAATGCAGCTTTTTGTGATTGATAAAGCAACAGTTACTGTGTTTGCTTAAGCAAAATAATTAATCAAAAAGAGGAATTTTAACATTTTCATGGATACTAGCAGAATAAAATGTTTTAACATGTGTCTGAAGAATGTTTCTACATCATCCAATGTAACTTTGTTAAACACAAAACAACAGTTTTTAATGCTGGCAGCTAGGGATTATACATTAATTTTTAAATCAACCTTCTTATGGCATTTTGAAAAGAGTTATTTTGTTGCTGTGATTGAGGTCAGAAGCTTACTGATGATGCCTGTGGTGCATGAGTTCATATTGCTCTTCTGAATTTTCACTGCAGACTTTCAGACATTTGTGCAGACAGGGAAGCTGCATCAGGCAGTTTTGGCTTCTGGGCATGTATCTGATGCCATTTCCTCATAGCCTTAGCTTTGATATAAAATTCCCCTCTGGGAATTTGTATCCCTTCGCTATGTATAAAACATTCATATGTAATATCATACTATTTTTCCTTCCTGTCTTCTGAAATGTAAGAGCAAGCTCCAGTTTCTAATGAAGAATCTCTTGCCTTCATGTTTTATTAAGACTTGTGTGTGCTGATGCTTGGGATGAGTTCAGGTGAAATAGAAGTACACTGTTTAATTATAGGTCTTTTTGCTTTAGAAATGTGTATCTGCCATTTTCCCAGCAATTTTGTGTAGTGGTCATACTTACCTCCAGCTGTGTTCTGCCCATTTGGAAACATGAGACCTTAAGGTAGTAAATTTTGCCCCGTTTTTTCTGCATAAATGCATTGGTAAACATCAGATTCTACTATTTGTGAATAGACAACTAAATAATTTATAGTTATTTAGTTGTATGATTAATTGGAAGATAGATAGAACTGGCAAACAGGATTTTAGCTGAGAAGCAGAAATAGGGAAGTTTTGATCTCTTAAAAAGAAACAAAAACTACTTCAAGGAAAAAAGGTTTGGTGAAACATTTGTTTGTTGTCTTCTGCTTTGGAGGAATAGAGGCACTCTCAGCAGCTAGGAGTGATATGCAGTCTTCTGATTCGTGCAAATACTTTCATTCTGTTCTTGCTCCTTTGACATGACCAGAAGGCAGCTGTTCCCATTTAAGACTTTGCGACCAATGCTTTTGGGACAACAGGCAAAAAGGATGCAGTATTGGAAACTCTGACATGGATTTGATGTTTCGGAATTAATCTTGAATGTAAAAAATAAAATCTGTTGCATATAAGAAATAGTTTATTATATTATTGAAAAAAGGAAAAGTCCAAGGAAGCTTTTATATCTGAATAATGCTGGTAGCGCTACAAACTTCATGACTTCAAATTTCATGAGCCTAAAATCATGCACATAGGTTAGAAGCCGATGAGACATCTTATGTATGTAACTGGCTATTCTTCACATTAGTATTTGCTTCAAGAGTAAATTTTATAAATGCTAAATCTAGTGGGTGGCATCCATGCCCATGACAGAGGGGTTGAAGCCAGATGATCTTTAAGGTCCCTTCCAACCCAAGCCGTTCTATGGTTTTATGATTCTAAATGCCTTTACTTACTAGATCATAATGCCATGTTTTTCCTAAGTCAGGATAATGCTGGAGTTTAGTTCTTGCACTACACAGATTTTAAGTCTTGTAGGCAAGTCTACATGGAGATTGTTTTTCTCAGGTATTCTTTTGAGATTTTTTTTTAATTAAATCAAGTTGCTGAGTCATTGAAAAAACACAGGTATGGCTGTATAAATGTAGCATTGTAATAGTTACTGCTATTTAAAAATCATTTAATAGCAGGGCAACTTGTCATTAGTGTATTTATAAGTGCAACTTCTCTGTGAAGTAAGGAAACATTCCTCTCCTGGTTCTTATAAAACTAGGTTTCAGAAAGGTTAGGTGGCAAATCTCACTAGGCTAAACTGTAAACTGGTTGGGAATTGAACTTTGGTCTGCATCCCTGTCTAAAGGACCTGTGTTTTTTTTGTCTGTCTCTTAGATTTTACACTTCATGGAGAGTCAGAAGCAGAGAGCTGTGACTTTTAAATATGTTCTCTCAGAATTTTCTCCTGATGATCTTTTCAGTGGGTGCTTGTTGTTTAAGAAATGTGATGTCATTTATAAACAACCTTCTGGTGCTTGTGAACAACTGCATAGTGCTTTATTGTTCAAGGAGGAATTCTTTAGAGTCTGGCAGATTGATAGCACCTATCATGGAAGAATTGTCAGTTGAGTCTTCTCCAAAACCAAAAGATGGTAAGAAAAGTGACAGCACAATGATCAATGATTTTCAGTATGACACTTTCTGAAATATAGACTGTAGGTGTAAATATTCTCCAAAAACGTTAATTGTGTCAGTAATTTTTTTTTAAAAAAAGCTATTTCTATGTGCATGAGGTTAAATCTGCTGCAATTATGACTCTTTGTAGCACGTTAATAAAATGGATGCTTGCAAAACAGTCTTTTTTTTCTTTCTTTCTTGATTTGGTTTTTGTTTGCTGTTGGAAAGTATAGTTGCTTCATTTCCCTTGTTTGCTGTGTAACCTACTGATGTTGCAAGTGTCTCCTTCATTCTCTTTCCTCCCTCTTCCCACTGCCCCCACAAAACATGCAGGAAGTAATTTCGGTACTGCTAAGGATCTGACAGAAGAAATAAGATCATTAACATCTGAGAAGGAGGGGCTGGAAGGACTTCTAAATGAGCTGCAGGTTTTGAGTGCCAGAAACATCCGAAAATTAGAGAGAATTAAAGACGATTACAACAGACTGAAACAAGAACTTGAACAAGGAGAGACTGCCTTTGGTAAGTAGTTCACCGGCTGTTACTGCTTTTGCTCAGTCACAGGCATCTGGAAGCCTACTGGCTTTGACAAACCATTGTGCATTTCAAAACAAACAAAAAAGAAAAACAAAAAAACATAACTGATTTTCTGAGGGAAGCTTGTCCAGGACCTAGATAAGCAATATGCTGAATAATCTCTCAGATATTTTCACTAGAGAGGAGGTGCATGATGGGGAGAGGAGGGATATCCTAGCAATATACTGCTTTTTGAGATCTATCTTAGCCCAGTTCTCAAAACCTTTCTTTTCTAAATACATCATTGTAATAGTGATGATGATACTGTGCATGAACTCAGGTACAGAAAAAGCATACGTAGTCTTTTATGTGTCAACAGTAGCTGTTGGTTGTGACAATAGCAACCTATTTAGTAAAGCTTTGATGATGGTTGTGAATGAATGATGTACAATGCATGCGTGGTTCTGAAGGCAAGAGTTCTCTTCTTAAATTCGTGCTTGAAGTGCATTTAAACAGCTTTCCAAATGCAGCTCACATGCAAGCATAAGCAGTGCATTGGGGTGGCAGTGTCGTGGTGGAACTGGGGGAGTTCTCAGTTACTGGGAAAGCTACAGACAAGTGAACAAAATAGCAAAGTCAGTCCTAGGCTTGGTTTATCCTGTTGTCTTCTGTACCTTCTCCTGAAGTTAGATAAAATGGTCTTGCTTCTTGATTAAATGAAAAGGCTGAATAATATTTATTTGATTACAAATACATAGTTACTATAATTACGTCTACATAGCTAAGGATAAATATGAGAGCTACTGTAAAGCTCTCAGGGTTTGAAATGTCATTTCATTTTGAGGAATTATGGGTGGGTTGGTTGCAAAGTGGAAAGTGCCCGTTTTCGTAGTCCATGATGTCTCTTCACAGGCGAGTGGATACGCAGAGCTATCTTAGAAGCAAAAAGATTTCAGGCAACTGACTGTGTCTGAGGTGGTATTTTTAAAATGCATAGAAGAATACACACACACAAAACTAGATTAGAACTTGCTTTGTTAGAAGTAAAATGGCTAAAAATTTAAAAATCGATTCTTCCAAGTAGTGCGTAATTACCTCAGCAAGCTCACGAGAACCACATCAGTCAATAATACTTCCTCATAGCTTGAATTTGCGAGTGAGTTGAAGAGGCTTCTGACCTTCCAGTCTGTCCATTTTGTTGCTCTTTTGTTTCTAGGACAATTAAACTTCCTATAATGCATATGCACATCTCATTTGTATTTTTCTTCAGCAATATTTCAAACAAAACCTGTGCAAGGCTATTGCTGAAGTAACAGAATTGTTAGGAGTTCAGAGACTCTGTTTTTAACTTTGCATTTCTGTAGCTGTAATGAGGTGTCTTCTTGGTCTGACCTTTTCTGTTCTACAATTTGTGAAAATAAATTGCAAAACACTGGATGTTTATTACTTCGTATTTAAAAAAAATATATATATTATGATTCTGTGGGCATAAGCAGAAATTTATTCCTACATTAAAGTAAAATTCTAGCAAGCGCATGCTGGTCAGAGATGCATAAATTCCCTTTTTCTCTTCCCTGAACCCCTTCCATGTAATCTACGCTGTTTTCTCCTCTAAGGTATGGAAACTCCTTTAGATTTGAGAATAGTAGCATGAGTTTGATACCACCGCATTTAACTGTATAACAGCATTCTGATACAGTCTAGAAAATGGTAAACAGATTGTGTCTTAAAGAGGGCATCAAATTCTATGAAATAAAATTAATAAAACTCCTGTTATTGCTGAGAAGAGCAGTTTGCCCCATGCTGTTGATAAAATTGGCAAGAGTGGTTGGTACCACTGCTTGGTGTAGACCATTCTTCCATTCTTACTTATTCTGACTTCTCCATCTATAGCTACGAGCCAGGCAGAGAAATCCTTTCTCTAACCATCAGTGCTAGCTGAGGACATTACTGCCCTCTTTTTTTTTTTTTTTTTTTTTTTAACTACCTTTCTGTCCAGAGTTTGTAAGGGAGCATGTGACCCCTCTTCATAATTCCCTTGAGGCAAAATTATCCATGTTAACTTTATACAGCAAAAATGGTGTGGACTAGCCTGGCTGATCCATTCCTGATGCTCAGTAGGGATGTACCTGTGATCCCTCCTTGCATGGGCTTGTGCTACACTTGGACCAAGCTCAACTCTTTATGAAACAGCTGTCTGTCCATAAGCTAAGCATAGGGAGGGTACTGAAAGTAGTGTAGGGAAAGTAGGCAGAATCACAGGATCACGGAGCAGTTGAGGTAGAAGGGACTGTGGAGGTCACCTGGTCCAACCCCACTGCTCAACCCCACCTGCACCCAAGTTACTGAGGACCATGTCTTAGTCCCTTAGTCGTTGTCTTATTTGAAGGCTTGTGCTAATTTAAGTAAGCTAATTGGTTTAAATGTCTTTCAATGCAGAAAGGAGATGCTTCATTTTTCTCCTGGAAAGGAAGTTAAATCGACTGGAGCTGCTGTCACCTCTCATTCTTGCTTTTTTATTGTTTCCAAGCAATAATCTTCTACATACTCTGAATCATGATTTCTCCCTCTTTTCTTTCATAGTGACTTAAAACCTTCTGCACAGGTATTCCCATGCATAGCTATTCCTGTGTTTTCTGGCACTCGAACTGTTATCTTTTGTGCCTGTCAACTTAAAAACTTTTTTTTTTAAATGTTTATTTTACTGAAGACAATACCACTTTGTCTGGGAAACATTGAACAACAATAAAAAAAGAAATGCTGAAGTGTGTATGTTTGTCTTTCTCTTGTGTATAAATTGGTCACCTGTTTTTTACTTCATTAGTAATTGTTGATTTCTCACAGCAATGCAGATATAAGGAAACAGACGTCAAGGGAAGAGACTTAATCACACAATAATCAGAGCTGGAATTTTAAATAGGACACATCATTAGCATGTTAATGAATTTTCTCACTTTGTGCCAGCTGCCCAAGTATAAAAGATATTGCAGATGCAGTGCAAAAATCGGGCTTGGCTTACTGTGCTGAGTGCTGTCAGTGCTCCCTATAAAGGAGATTTGACAAAAATCCTTTCATATTTTTAGAGATGCTCAAAAATGTTTTTCCCATGGGATAATAGAAGCATCAAAAAGTAACATATTGATTAGTATTTTAAGATGAATAGTCCTGATTTGTCCTTTATATAGTAACTTTCTTCTGAGGGCATTAAAACATTTCTGTAGAAGGGATCAAGTATTATTGCCATTTTACAGATAGGAAAGCCAGAGACACAGACGTTGTGCATTTTACCCGAAATGGTGGTGAAAACAAGTTTCCCAATTGATGCTCTAGTGAGTTGAATTAATCACATCAAATAAACAGATTTAAAATTACATATTTAAAATCTAAAATATTCAATAATATAATATTTAATAATAAAATATTTTAAATTACATAGCTTTGCGTGAGGCTTACATTTTTCTAGACTTCAGGCATTCCTGTACCTGAAGACCTAATGGTTCTGGGGAAATCACTGAAGGTTTTGCGTTTTGTTGTTGACCGGATCTGCCTCATCAAGTCAAAAGGTTTTGTTATGGCAAAGAAGATAATTGCTTTGCAGTCCAAAACAACCCAAACCCTGTTCCAGACAAGTGAAACTTAATTACTTGCCTGTCTGCCAAACTGCTAGATTGCACTTAAAAATCCTGGCTTGTGCTGATTGGCATTTGTAACCTAAGGCTGGAAATGAAACCTACCCTCTTGTCTCAATTTCCTCATTACTAGTACCGAAGGGCAGGTTTTCCTACCTCATTCTCTGAATTCCTTTTCTGACTGCACTTAGCCATTTTCTGTCACTATTACACTTTTTGGGAAAGCATCTTCTGGTAAATAATGTATGTATTGCGCAAAACTGTATTTCACGATCTAATTGCTAGGTTATGGTTGCCAAGTCGCCTTAAGTAGAATTTCTGTACTGAATTAATTTCTAGAGGAAATATAAAGGCTATCATGCACATCAAAAAAACTTTTTTTCCCCCCCCCCCCCCCCCCTTTTTAACCATTGTTTAGAAGACGATATTTCAGTCTTTACTGCTGAACTCTCACTGAGAGTTTTACTGTCTTAAAAATTTCTTGTATAACACCTGAAGCTCTTCTCAGCCTGCTTGTAGGCTGACTGATGTTTTCTGAAAATGAACTTATTAAATAATCAATCGGCTGTAGTTGAAGGGTTTCTAGGAAGCTGGAATTGTCTTTCACACTCAGTTTTTCTTACTCATGCTCAGTGCAGATACTCTGAGCACTTGCACAGAATATCTCCTAGCTTTTTGTCCTAAAACGGAAGAGAAACCATCCAGGTCCATTTTTTTGTATGCTTTTTTTTTTTTTTTAAAAAAAAAATGCATGTTTGTCCTTACTAAAGAATCAAATATGGTATTTGAAAATTTCCTAGTCTCTTTATAGCCATTATTCAAATAGCTGCATGTTTGGCCATTATGCAGGATGCAGTTAATTAGTCTAAAACTTAATACCATGTGGACAGCAGAAACCAATACTCATGTTGGTTAAAGTAAAATTGGCTTTGCTTCCTGAGTTATTTATGAAAAGCAGGTTCTGTGCTTCAGATACAAATGTATAGGATGTGATTTACCAAACTGTTAACGACTATTTACTGCAAACTGTTTTTATTCTTTTTTTAAATACACATTTTTATTCTGACAGATTCAGCATTAAAAGTCTGAGAAGCATGGATGATGCACTTCCCACTAGGAAGCTTCCCCTTTTTTCTTCCTAAATGATTCTAATGCTTTTTGAAAATGTCTAAAGAATAGTAAGAATGGTATGAAACCATTTTTAATGATTTCAAAAAATATCAATTCAACGTGTCTATGCCATGACAAAAATCATTCCATGTTTTGCTTTACTGATTTTTCAGGTGGTGTTTTTTTTTTTTCTTTCAGTGTAGTTTTTTCTGCACCAAATAGGCTTTACATATTGTTTCCACAGTTTGTCCTGCATATAAATAATTATCTGTTTCTAAACTGATGAACCTTTTGATTGCTTCTGTTTAAATAAATCATTAAAGGAAAACCGCATAGCATGTAACATAACAGATGGGCTTCCTTGAGAAAGAAGCTGTTCTGAGTCTCATTGTGTGTCCACTTCTAATTTGTGCAAGGTCATCATCTTTCACATGTCATAACTGTATGAAATGCCAGTTGTCATTCACGTGAGTGGTGCAAAGGAATGCCTTGTCAGATTTAGCCAGCGTTCTCTCCTGCTTTCACAGAAAGTATAAAAACCTTGGTGGTGCAGGAAGTGGTACTGGCAGGGCAGCTGGTAGCATCCTTTATTCTGTGCTGGCATTCATCTGATGCTCGAGAGGAGTAGCCAGCAGCCTTCTCTTAGGCAACATACAAAGGCCAGGTTCATCTAAGAAAAGGGGGGAAAAAACAAAAATGTAACAAACAACTAAAAACCAAGACAACAACAACAAAACACACATAAAAACACACACAAAGGGGAGAAAAAGGAAAAAAAAAAACAAGAAACCCAGCCTTGCAGAGCTCCTTTTGTGTTGTCTTGACCAAATACAGCACGAGTAATTGCATTCTGCTCATTGGTATTCTCTTTGCTGTTTCATTTGAAAAAAATGGTATTGCTACATTTGCTTGGACTTGTACTGCTATGCATATTGTGTGCCTGTCTGTATTTCATTGATTGTGAGTGTGATTCTCATTTTCTTGTGTCATTTTTAAAGCACTTGGAATCTTCCAGGTTAAATATACCCATATACTACTACCTTTGGACTTAAAATTCTATAACGATAGACCCTAAGTTTCAATTTGTTAACAGGTTTTGAAGATCAGATTTGGACTTATGGTTTTCACCCATGTCATCCTTCCACAAAACCTATATAAAATAAAGGATTTTCTTTTTTCTAAGATCTCTGTTAAATAATATTTAAATAGTTGAGGTGTCTGTGTGTGTGTTATGGAGCTACGTTTTTGGTAAATACTAACTGTAGAATTTAGTAGCAGATAAAGTCCTAAGTTCTGCTGAGCATTTCCTATAACCAAAATGAAAAATATTTTTATTCTGGAAATGAATTTTTGTCAGGATTGAGAGGATTGGAAACTACTCTGTTTTTTAGCATATTTGTTTGCCGTATGTCTTGAGTCACTTGTAATTGTGTTGCTCATAATTGTGATGATAAAGTTAATCTTGTCTGATGGTGTTCATTTAAATATGTAAAATGCTTCATGATTTTCAGTAGAGGTTTGGTTTCTGTAAGTGCAATGGAGGTTTTCAATTTTTTAAATCTGTTTGGTACAATTAAATGCAAATATCTGTATTGCAGAAAATACAAATTGTCTGTTCATACAACTTGAACTGACACAGTAGCTTGGTTCAAAGCCTACTGATACCTATAGGGGTCTTTTGATCAGGCATTTTCTCTGTTGATGCTCAAAGGTTGAGCTTCTCTTCTGTTTCTTTCTTCTGAGATCTGACAGCGCGAACTTTACTTAAAAGTTTTATATACCTGTGTTGTGGTCTGTATTTGTAGACAGCAGGATGACCCAATTACACAACAGAAAAATAACTCCTGAAGTAACGTGGAATACATTGGATCTGTGGTCATAGAGGTATTTATGAACCCGGTTTAAGAAACAGAACTTGGTCTGATGTTTTATGCTGGCTCTCTTCGTGGGAAATGATGATTTTGTGTTTAACTAGAATAAGCAATAAAGATAACAAGGCCTTCCAAGTTGCAGTGCCACAGAAGCACAGAGTGGCCCTGCTGGAGTGGTGGAAGTGTAATCTGATGGTGAAAAGCGCTGCTGAACAACCTTCTGCTATAGTAGGGCATAGGCATCCAAACTCACTAAGTAACTTTCAACCCTGTCACAAACAAGCAAAAAGTTCTGGTAGCATTCTAAACATCTGAAATGCTGATGCCAGCTGTGTGCTCTCTGCATTAAAATTTCGGGTGTGTGTTATATCAAATTATTACTGATCTGCCATCTCCGTTCTAGGTTTCTGCATTACTCCACTTTTTAGTTCAGTTCTGCTTCAGCTGACTGAGTTGGAGCAAGATAAATTTAAAGCAACACAGATGAGAGAATTTGGAGTCATTTTGGAAGTATATGCCACCAGTACTAACCACACTTCATTAGATTCCAATTCTGCAACTGCATTTTCTGAAGTATTGGGCTCATACTGAAACTTCACTTCTTCACTTTTTTACGACTAAAGCTCTTTTCAGAAGCAATGAGGTGCAAGGCTGCCAGAATACTAGGATTAAAAAAGAAACAAACAAAAAATAGTGTCTTCCGCTCATTGGCCAGACAAGTTTCCATATGCTATTCTAACTGCTTGAGCATGAAAATAGCGTTTGTGATGACCAAAACCTGCTCTTTAAGGTTTTTCCTCCTCCTTCCAAAGTTTAGGCTGATAGTATTTGCACACTACTGTACACTGTCTAATTCCATTGTGAACCTGTGGTATACAGCTGCCATTTCTAGATGCTTTGTTGAGAGAATTCCACCTTCGGAGTCTGTCTGGAGCTGATCAGCAGCATTCAGAAAAGTGGAATGGACCTGAGGATGCTGGTTTGCCCAGAAGAGGGCCAAGACAACTGCCAGCATCTGCACTTGCAATTACGAGATAAGAAAGAGTTACCATTCAAAGAAGGGTAAATATTACTATCCCTGCCTCACGCATGGGGAAACTGAGACACCCAGGTGGTTGGTTTTGTGGTTTCTGTTGAGTCGGCTGTTTTGTGTATTTATAGATACAGTTTTGGCAGTGTTTTTGAGTTACAGTATACAAATCTAATTCCATGCCAGCATTAATGTATGCAATTTGTGCCTAAATCTAAAGATTTATAACTGATGGTAAATTCATCTCAGTAACTAAATGGAAAATCGGATAATTTTCTTATATGTGAAATTTTGTCTTTGCTTTGTTATTGACTGGCAACGTTCAGATACAGAATTACAGAATCTAGAAGTATGAACTTCTAGCCAAAAGTAACATGTGGGTTGTCATTCCATTCAAATGGAATTCAAGGTGTTACTCTTATGAAATACTCCTTTTTTTTTTTTTTTCTTTTCATTTTTTTTTTCCTCCTGCTCATTGTCACGTGCAGAGTAGTTTTTTTTTCTGCTTCATTCTTTCTTACTACTGTGCTTTTACGGTTTTCTTTGACGTGTTTGCAAATATAGTAGTGAAGGTAAAAGCTAAATGAAAGTTTCCGTAATTATGATATTCTGAAATGTTATAATCTTTGACTTCTCACTTAATACCTACATACTTAAAAAGAATGAGATGACTGTCTGCTGCTAGTGTGTTAATTGAATCATACAGGTTTCCAAGGTCCATAAACCCACCCATAGGTACCAGAAATATGACCAAATCTAGAGTGATGGAAAGTATTTACTGAAAGGTGAGGAAGGTATGATTTTGATGGTGAAAACAGAATAAAACGCTAAAATTGTAATCCTCTCTAGAACAGCTGTTTTTGTCCCCAAAATTATTTTAATGTTGCCTGTATTATACTAAAGAATGCTACACAATAGAAAACCTCTTTCACTTCATACCTTTTACCAAGATAAGAGTGGAAATAAAGAGGTTTTTAATGGAATACTGTTCTCAGTATTATTCCACTGAGGAAACATGTTTACATTTCTTGCCTTTTTTTTTTCTTGTGTTCTTCCATTAAATCCAAATTGATCACTCCGAGGTAATGTAAACCCTGTTACTCAAAGCAGAGTTAAGTGCCCTGTGTCTCCTGTTCAGGAATTGAAAATTTTCATCCAAGAATTTCCTTCCTCCCTCTTTCCTTGCACATATAAGATGGAGTAGAAGGCAGAAAAACAAGGAGTTGCTAATGCCTGGGGCCAGGAGATGGAACTCTCTATCCATCAATTAGATTTCTGTTCTTACTGGTTCAGGAACAGAGTGTTTGCTCATGTTTCAGTTGGTTTCTGCCGTGGCTTCCATCTATAAGGAGTGGAGGTGATGGCTGCTGCTTTTACAATTAATGATGTTGTGATGTCTGTGATCCACAGGCATCCACAGCTTAAGCACAGGAGGCTGTAGTAGCAGACTGTTTGTAGTGCAAGACCAGGGATTTTGCCACTTATAATTGCACAGAACTTGTGGTCCGTGTGCCCAGAGTGCTAGAGTGCTTAGTATTATTTCTGATTACCTCCCAGATTTCAAATGATAGGCTGAAAGCACAGAAACCAGTTAATTCTTCAGGTAAGAAATGCATCTAATTGGATTTTCAAGAGTTTACTATCTTTTTTTTTTTTCAGTTTTGTTCAAACCCTGCATAATTTTTTATACAAAAATATTGTAGTAGATAGCTTCATTTAAAGTTTTAATTATATTCTAACTGAAAAGACGATTCAGTCATCATATTTGCAGAAGGTATGTTTGGTTTGATGTGCATGTTGAAGGCTTGGGTGAAGATAAACAGACAGTGTTTGCCAGGCTGCATAAGATTAAACAGTTTATTACCTGTTGGAATTATCAGCTGGAAGACACATTGTATAATTTGGACTACAACCTTTATACACTTTTGGCCGGATTATGCCTCTTATCTAGTGAGGTGCATTGAAATATAATTAACAACAAGAGCTGGAAATGACAGACTGAAACTATGTGTATTTTTGTGCAGATAATCCTATATCTAGATTGGAAGTACTAGCCACATTTTCTCTGCTATTTTTTTTTTCCAGTTTCTGTATTTTAAAACATTGTATGGGAAAAGGTTATCTGTGTTCCATGCCAGAAAAAAAAGCAAATAAGCAACAGCCATTTCTCCTGTGGATTTGACATTAAGAACCTTTGAAAAATGTTAAGTCCTGTAGAAAACAGCAGGAATTGCAGATCTCTTGTATTCTTGATATTGAAAGATTGATTTGAAAGAGAATTTCAAAAATACACAGAGGCAGAAATTCTGATGCATTAATATCAGCAAGAGGTTTGCCTGCACTTTCAGCAGAGCTGAGGGTTTCACCTCTGGTGTTCTGCGGTATTGAGCTACAGTATCAGTGATGAGGGCTGCTTGGATGCACGTTCTGTTGTTTTGCTGGAGGTGTTGTCCACATAAAAAAGAACAGAACTTGATCAGAAATCAAGTCAGTTGGAAGGCCTTTCCTGTTAAAGAAGAAACAGATTTTATTTTGTAGTTTTTAAGCTAGAAGCTAGTTACTTGATTTTAGTTCAGTGAACCTATAGCCCTTTGATTCCTGCAATGAGTTAGTTATTTAGGACATTGTTTCTTTTGTAGTTGGGAAGAAACCATTTTCTTTTCAAGTCAGAGCATTCAGAATGTGGCATTTCCAAACAAAATCACAAAATCAAACAAGATCACAAAATCAAGAACCATTATTCTTGGTTTTGCAGTAGAGGAATGACCTGAATGAAATGTATTGCTCTTGTTTTCATGTTTCCTGTGTATACCCTTGTGGTTATATAGATGTTCTTGACAATTCTCAACTAGTGATCAAAATAAAAATGTGCCTGTTTCAGCAGAAAAATGTTAAACCCCTGGTATCAAGTTGATTCTTTCTGTCCAGTACCTATGAAAAAAGCTACCATCATTCATTAGGTTAGGATGTAATCAGCTGCATTTTTTGATAGGAATGATGCCCTTTAGATAAGTCATCAACATTGACTTAGGATGGAATTATAAGGGTGCACTTATAATTCCACTTAGCACTTAGGATGTGCATTAGCACTTAGGATGGAATTATAAGGGTGTAGGTGAAAATATGTTACCTTAGCTCCACTTTTGCCATATGTTTTCCGTTTACATTCTACATAATGACAATCTTGGGAAAACTTAAAAATAAGCTTTAAGGACTTGGCTTACACCAAGCCCAAAGTCTTTTACCAACCCAAAACCACATGGATTGTATGTCAGCGTCATAGCCTGAAGATGCCTCATGTTCAAATTGGCCAGGAGTTGAAAAGCTTTTGCTTACAACCTTTATAGAATATGGTTTGCAGTCAAGTCTGTGTATCTAAATTTTTTTTTTGCCAATGAAGCTGGTTAACACCAGTTTCAGAATCACACAGAATCACAGAATCACCTAGGTTGGAAGAGACCTCCAAGATCACCCAGTCCAACCTGTGACCTAACACTAACAAGTCCTCCACTAAGGCATATCCCTAAGCTCTACATCTAAACGGCTTTTAAAGACCTCCAGGGATGGTGACTCAACCACTTCCCTGGGCAGCCCGTTCCAATGCCTAACAGCCCTTTCAGTAAAGAAGTTCCTAAACCTCCCCTGGTGCAACTTTAGCCCATTCCGCCTCGTCCTGTCACCAGGCACGTGGGAGAATAGACCAACCCCCACCTTGCTACAGCCTCCTTTCAGGTACCTGTAGAGTGCAATAAGGTCGCCCCTGAGCCTCCTCTTTCAAGTATGAGATGCCTTTACTTTCCCGTCCAAGGTAGCCTGAGACTGTATCTTACCTTTATTAATGTTCAGATAGTGAAAAGCATTCTCTATTGACTTGAGTAGGCGTTATTTGAATGAACTTTGCAGTGACCACTGCAGGTTTGCAGTGACCACTGAATTAATTTGGACAGCAGTTGGAAATGATTATGAGCATCTGAGACTGTTATTTGCAGTAGTCTTTTTCACTTTTATTAAAGAAAATAAATCTGCATTGTGAATAGCTGTTTCCCTAATGTTGACAAAAGATAGAACTAGTGTTTTTGTTTTTGTTGTTTTTTTTCCTGTTTCATATCTTTCTGAATGTCACAGATGGTTCTCTGTAATGGAATGAAGTCAATAGTTTCAAAAATTGAGTAAAATTTGTAGAGGAGTCATGGGTGATTAAAGGTTTGGGAGATAGGCCTAGTTAGGGTAAGCTCAAGGTACATAGTGTGTCTGCTCAGTTAAACAAACAAGGCTGAGATCATATGGTGGCAGTCTGGAGCTGCCTACTCAGAGATCAAAACTTGGTAGTGGGGAGATTTTGATGGTGGTAGACAGAAGTATAAGTGATCACTTCTGGTGGCCAGCAATTGGAGCTGACAACTTCAACTTAAAAATGAATCCTTCATCTTTTAACTGAAAGAACAATTAACTTTTGTCAGAGTTCATCAAAGATTGTTGTAAATTCCCAGAAATAGTTCATTTTTTATACTTACTTCCAACTGGAGTTAATTCAGAGTAATCTCAAAGCCCATATTTTGTGGATGGCCAGCATAGGTGAATGCAACATGCTGCAATAGACTTGCATGCTGGAATGGTTCTGTGATCAATGTAACGATAACTAGAGAAGCTATTCCTATTCTGATATTTTTCTAGATGAATGATGCCCAATGCAGAATGTTATTAACATTTTCTATTATTATTATAGTTCAGTGTGTTCTGCAGTAACTCCTGGTTCTCTTCCTTCCCCCCGTTTCTCTTTCATTTTTTATTTACTAGCTCCTGATACTTTTTTCAGTCTTTGCATGGTTTATTTGCTTGTCCAGCTTATGCTATATTAAATTGTTTTTGTACAATTCAATAATTCATTGAAGTTCTGTTCATCTGAGCTCCTAATCACACGGAACACAATTTCACACCTTTTCCAGGGCAATGCACAATTCACCAAGATCACAGTCTCTGTCTCTCTCTACCTGATTTATTTATTCTTGAAAGAAGCTGCCACGTCCAAGTCTTCTCTGACTTGTTTAATTCCTCAAAGGCGCAGTGTGGAGGTGTTATCTCATTCTTATGCTGCTTGCGTTTTGACTCTCGTGGTGACCCCTGCTGAGGGTACTTACACAGCGTATGAGTGGATTGGTTAGGGAAGTGGAGACTGCAGGAAAACAGAGAACACTGTAAAAGTGCATAGCATTTTACAAGCTGCCTGCCTGACCTTGAAAACCAGTATTCGCTGGTCTAAGTGGAACATGTAGTCACCGTTCTGCAGGATAAAGTACTGGTGCACCAAGATCTTTTCCTGTGTTAGAATACTTTGACACATCTCTAAAATGCTGAAATGCAGCTGAGAACCATTAGGGTACATTTATTAGTTAGTTCTGCTTCTATAGCATTGCCTTAAGTAGGATACCAGGCATTCTTTTATGCCTTTCAAAGGAATATAAAAAAGTAAGAAACTCTATCGTTTAAAACTCTCTTAGGTTTTGGGAGTTGTTTTAAAAGTTCTGAACCCTCAGAGTCCACCATCTTCAGCATTCCCGTGTTTGTTTTATAACCTCTTTCTAGTGTTAACCTTCCTGTGAAGCGTGTATTGTAATATCTTTGATAAATGCCATGCATCTTTGCAGCAGAAAAAAGAATTTAGCCTCTCAAATCTGAGTGTTTACATTTTTTTTTCTTAATTTTTCTTCCTATCTTATTTGTATGTTTGCTTTCATTGTGATCCTTCATCTTTTCTAAGTCCAGCTGACACACATTCTTCCTTCATTTATTTTTAATCTTTCCTCTTCTCTGTTCACACCATTTGGATTTTCTGTAATCTTTGCGTCTTGTGTGCACGAATTAATTAATGATGCTGTTCTCTCATTTCTGAGAGTTCTTTTTCTGATGCAAATGGTTCCTAAAGTAAACTGCATGGACAGACTTCTGTTGCTAACTTCATTTTCTATTAATTACTTTTAACTATATTTTCCCCAGTTTAACTGAGCATTCCATATTTGCTGTTTAACATTATTTATTTTTAGAAAAGAAGACAAGCTGGTTTCATGTTGCAACCCACATGTAGTAAATTTGAGTTACAGAAAGATTCTTCATTCTATTTGCATGATTTGTGGACTTGCTAATTAGGTGATTGCACCAAAAATGACCAATACTTGATGATGAGTATTTTTCCAGCCTACGAGTTTACTGTAGGAGAATAAGCTAAATCAGCAGATATCTCTGCTGCGTTCTCCTTTGTACACATCTTCTTTTTATCCCAGTAAATTTCATTAGGTTGTATTTTACTATTTGTGTAGTCCCCAGCAGGGACTAACCTGCAGTATTTCACTCACCCCTCTCAGCAGCAATGTATCTGAAATTGTCACGGCGGTAGGAGACCCGTCTCTCTTTCAGTGGTAGGCAAGTTGAGTAGGGTTTTATGCTGCCAGCTCTTTTTCCTGTCCCAGAATAGATGGATGCTGTGGTGAAATGCCTTCACTTAAAATATTGGTCTCCACTGCCATAAAGTGGTCTGCTCTTGTGAACGAGACCTGGGCTAGAGACAACACTGCACAGCTCTCAGGTAAACATACACTGTCGTACAGTTTCCTTATCGATAACCTCAATAACCTTTTTTTTTTTTTAACCTTGCCTATTACCCCTGTTAAGTGTGGTGCTTAAAACTTTTGTGGCTGGTAACCCTGGCATAGCTGTATCATCACACATCACAAACGTGTTTCCTTCAGCAGTGTTTTTGCAAGTTCCCATCTGTTCTTTCAGTTGCATGTTAGAAGGACCACGTTTAGCTGTGATGAAGTACTAAGCTCTTAAGGCAGTGTGTGATGATTCCGCAGAGGAGTAGTTCTGCTATGTTAAGCATCAGGGAGCCCAGGCTGACTTGGCTTTGGAACTGTTCTTTCTTTCTCTGTCTTTATTTCCTCTGGGGTGTTTTGCTACTGAACAGTAGAACTGGTGATAAACTTGTATACCCAAGATGTTTCTGGAAATTATATTAGCTGTAAAGTTTAAAAAGGCAGAGACATTTCTGGAAACCGCCTACCTAAGATGATTGTTTATTGAAGAATTCTGCTTGAGTACATAGAGGCTTTTTGGGGAACAGTTTGAGTCAGAGTATTGTGAGCTTTTTATGTTAAAAAGTAGGTAAAAAGTGTGATGATGGAAGTGTTGCTGTCCAAGAAGAACTTTATAATAAGAAATTGGGAATAAAAAGTTATCTGACTCTAACAGTCAAAGGCCACTAGCACAAGGCAAAACTCATTTAGCTTTTGTTCCTTGTTCGTATTGTAGATTATTTTCTTCACACATCACACATTATTTTCATTATTTTGTGAAACTGCAAATGACAGCAGACTCTTTAACTCTTCCCATTTTTGGCAACCTCCTGACCCCCCCACATAAGAGTCTGTTGGTTTAAATAAGGCATTCTTTAAAACATATCATAATCTACTATCATTTATCTGATTAGATTGAAATATGTTCTCGCTGCCCCCTTTGCTATGAGTTATTGCTTCAACAATAATGGGGAAATCCGATTTACTGTGAGCAGTTATAACAGCGGAGTAGGTATGTGGGCCGAAAATTGGTTGGAAAACAGGTGAGGCTTGCTAGTAGAGAGAAAGTACCATTAAGTTAAACTGTTGTAGCATGCACTAGAGTCTGTGACATGGGATTTGGTGGCTTAACTATCACAAGAAGCCTTATGCCAGTTCTTGTTTTGCCACTTGCCATGTGTCTGCCTGCCTGTTGGATATTTCAGATTGGTCTCAGCTTCCCAAGGCAGTGGCCTTCGTTATCACAGAGCACTGGTGAGGCACAGCCCTGTCCTGGCAGGGTGTGATACAGGCTCAGTTCAGTGTAACTGCAGGGAATCAGACCCAGAAGGGAGGAAAGGGAAGTGGCTCTTCCTCCCTTGTCCTGAGAGGGCAGTTGTGATTTGTCTACTGCAAATAAATTATTTTTCGTTTTGTTTAATGAAATGGAAAATTGAGAGAGAAAAGTAATGCTTCAGTGGAATAATTTAATGGACGGTGGGGAGAAGGGGGGGATTCTTACCAAAACCAAGGATAAATTTGAAGACACTATTGCAGATTGGAAGAAGCTCTTGGTTAAGTAACACATGAAATGTTTCTTTCAGTCAAAATCAAATTTTATGCCTCTTCCTCCTGCAAACTCCAGAACCAGAAGTTCTGGAACTCTTTTTTTTTTTTTTTTTTTTTTTTTTTCCCCTTAATGAAGAGGTGAGGGATCAGTGATCCAGTGGTTAGGGTTCTAGCTCAGTGTGCAGCATCTGGATTCTTTTTCATCTGGGATCTGGATCCACCTGTCTGGGTCCCCTGACCTGCAGGGCAGGGCGAGGATGGAGAGGGTGGTGGTCCCTGCTGCTGAATGCTGTGTTCCAGGCAAGAAGCTGAACGTGCTTTGGAGGAGGGACTGTACTATCACCTCTGTGTCGTGTCTACTATAGCTGAGCTTTCTTTTCCTGGGCATTATAACACGCATCCTACTTTATCAGTCAGTGCAAACCGTCTCTGGAGCCATGGGAAGTTGTAATTATGCAATTTATATGATTTACCACTTGCACTCAGCAGCCACTCTGCGCTGCTGTTTTCATTACTTCTGAATTGGATCCGTCTAAAAGTTTGATGTCCTCACAAATATCATGTAAATATAATTACAGATCACATAAAAGTATTGGCCAGGCTCATTTGGGAAAGAATTATTTTCAGTAGAAGGTATTTTAAGGAATGATCTAATTTAGAGAAAAGCCTCATGTTTGCTGAATTTCGTTTGGCGTGGGGCTGAAGGGTCACTATTTTGGTACACAAGAGAGATGCCTCACTGTATAGCTTTACACTGCAAGAGGCAATCTCTGTACTCATTAAAGCTGCAAATGTCAAATCTGACATTAAAAATGGCTTTCTAACATTACGTATTTTCCACATAATACCCTTTCTGCTGCCTCCGAATGTTCCTTTTGACCTTGGCGAAGGGCTGTAATTAATCTGCAATTAAAGTAATGATAGCCTTCCAGAGGCCAGGAGGCTCTTTTGCCGTCCTCGCAGCACGAGAGGGCGATGTTGCCGCGACAGACCCGAGCTCTGCGGTTATTCGTGGGCTGCCGAGGGGCCGGCGGGACAGCTTCAGCAGGAGCATCTTTGCACAGCCTTATTCATCAACTCTGGATCACCAGCCTCCATGCCAGAAAAAGGCAGGTCAAAACAAGATAAATCAATGAAATTACACTATTTCTTGATAGCAAGGCATCCTCCTAAAACCTGATTTAAGATTGTTTTTCTTGGTTTTGAATTACATTTTGTTCTGTCCGGGTTCTTCTAGAATATCCACCTTGCTATAATACTCCAGATGGCTGTCGTCTTAACAATAGATAAGAATTAAGAATGGTAATAGGGGGTATTTTATTTAAATCCACTTCTTTATCTTTCATTACTTATTCACATTCTATTATACCCTGGTGCAGTATTCAAAACACTTGAGGATTTAACAGGGGAAAAAATAACCATTTAAAATTAGGATATTATGTCAGCACCTTTCCTGATGGTAACTTTTTAAAGGAAAAGTGCATTACAAGAGAGCTGGAGCTCTTTCATATGGAGGAGGATGCCTTTGTATGAATTTTACTCAGGTTCTTAATGGGCTAAGAGTTAATTCCAGAAGAGAAAAAGACCAACTTATGTAATTCAGTGGGTAAATGTCACAAAGAAGTATGCTCAGAGACCTCATGTTTGCTGCTAAAGTGATACGACTGAGCTGAACCTTGTTAATCACACCAATAATAAACTCTCCTAAAATTATCATAGGAACACAGAGGGAGCATTACCACATGTGTATTTCATGCTACTTCTACTGCTGCATAATGGAATAATGATATTCTGCATTTCCTTTAAGTCTGTTCAAAAAGAGTACGAGTAAGTGAGTGGTTTTGCCATTTAGAAGCTGAACAGAAAAGTGCACGTTACGGGATGTGTAATAGGTAGAGCTGGTGAGAGAAGAAGTTGTAAAACTTTTGCTAAGACTTTTGATTTGTTGAAGCATCACAGAATGTTTTGCTTAGGCTTGTGATTTCTGTCTAACGTTTCCTAAAGCAAAGGATGCAAAACAGATGGTAAATAGAGGAATCTGGGAAGCAGAATATCCTCGTGCATGTCTGTGCTTGGCATGATTGAGAACAATCTTGGACACCAATCTCTTCACAGAATGAAGCGATGGAGGAGTAGAGAGGTCACGCTGAACCCCTAACCCTTCTTGCCTGTGCACCAGATATCTCCTGGGCTGGATGGGGCCACATTCTTGCTTCTTTGCTTGAAAAAAAAGGCACTATGAGAGAATTATGTTTCTTGAGACCAGATGAGTCTTGGCATTGTTTGACCTAACTTCAAAATATCAGAATGCTTCTTTGAAACTGATTTGTTATCCCTGGTCAGTGCTGGTGACGCTGCGACATGTAGTGAAGCCAGATTTTAAAATGTCAGTATGGTAATGAGTGATTGGGCTGCATAAAATGTTTTTTTCATAGTAGATGAATCTCTTCAAATGTCAGCACAGGGAGGAAGCAAGGGGGTGCATTGATGGTGTTGTAGATTTGTTTCTACTTTATGCACATTGTGTGCACAAAACTCGCCTTCTGTCCATGATGAGTTTTACTGATAGAGATAGGAAGGGGGAAATGTCATTTTCCTTTGTTGCTTGTGGGATTTTAGCTTGTGTGTAAGAGAGTTTATTTGGTTTCTAACAACCATGCTTAGTTTCAGGAGGAGGATAAATGAATACTTGAAGTAACTGACAGCGAAAGACTGGCCCTTCTCTATCTTGGTTTCCATTTTGCTCTGGGATGGATCCGCTCATGGGAAGATTTCTGAGTTGGTGCTAGTATATATAGAATGAATTGCTGATTGCTAGCCATTTTAGTAAGAGTACAAGTAGATAATGCAACAGCTCAACATATCTCATGGTATTTTACACCTTGATGGAAATAGCACGAGGACTAGCATTGTGTTATAAGCATGGTACTTGAATTTCCTCTTAGAGTTCTTCTCTGAAAGTCAGGATTTAATTTCATTGGAATAGTTAAAGGGAAGGGGAGGTGCTTTAACAGGGAGTACTAATGCTCATGTCTTGGTGTGTGCATGGGAGATTTTGCCTTCAGTGTGTCACATTTAACATCTTTGCAGTCCATTAAGAAGACATACATTGTTAACGATTTTAATAGTCCCCAGTGTCTGTTTCTTGACTACTTATCTGAAATACAAACTTGTGATTCAGGATCTGTGTTATAAATGCAGTACCAGTTTTCATGAATGTCATTGCTCATCTGTATCTTGATATGCATATGCAGTGCATCTTTCTAATATAACAGCAAACTTATTTTATCTGTAAGACTTAACATATTATTCTTCAGTGTAAACTAGAACTCAGTGACAGTGGGCTAGGATGAAAAAATATCTGGACCAGTATCAAGAGGGAACTTAAAATATTAATAATTTGCCAAACATAAAATATATATTGGGAAAAGCCTTCCTTTTTGTTACAGTTGCTCTCTTACAGAAGACACAAGGAGCTGATTGTTGCTGGTAAGTCTAGTGTAGCATGTTCTTAGCAAGGCAGTGGATACATAGAAGGAAACAACCCGTAACAAAAATATAGATTCGTTTTACTTAGCATGCACTACCTGAGTATTTTTGGAGCTCAATGGAATTGCAGGATGCATATGTGTAGCTAAAAGCCTCATCAGGCTGATTGAAACATTTACAAAACACTCCTGATCAATGGAGTGAAGATGACATGAAATATGTTTTAAGGGGAGATATTATTATCTGTTAGAATCAATACAAATGTTGCAGGCGAGTTACTGTTTCAGAATATGATCTGTTATGTTGAGTTATGCAGCCATTTTCCTTTCACTGCTATCATTTAGCCATTTGTTTAGCAATAAGAGGGAAATGTGAATTTCATGGCTGGTCTTATTGAGATGTTGATTTTTCCTATTTTGTTTTTATTTTTAATGTGTTCACCTTACTATTTCTATTGTAAGGGAGCAAGGAAAACCTGTCATTTTTTTTTGCAGTTAGATTGCATCGCTCTCTGGATTTCTTTCTTGTTTTTCTTCAGAGAAGAACTGGTGTAAAATGGAATGCGAACAGTTTTATTGAATGAAGGTTTCTGGACACCTTTTACACACAATTAAAATAACTAACAAAAGAATGAAAATAGCTGCTAAACGCTACGTTGTCATCACCCAATTATACCTGGAAATACCGTGTAAGGGAATTTCAGAATGATGGGCAGGATCTAGAATGTCAATGTCTTTCGAACCCAAGGCTTAGCAGTCAGAAGTTGCTCTTCCCACTGGTTTGTTGACATGTCATGAATTATTTATTTCTTGCACAAAGGACTTCTCATCAAGTCTTTTATCTGCTGAGTTTTGAGTACAACTGTGTTTTGCTTTGTACAGTTTGTTTAGGCTGTGTGTGCTGGGGACATGTCCATGTCTTCCATTAAGAAAGCTAATCAAGGTGGAAATAAATTCATTTACATGTGTGTCCTTAGAAGGCCCTGGCAAGTGTGCTTGTTTGATTTGTATGCACGTATGCAGCTAATCTAGTGCGTCCAAAATGCCTACCCTGTGAGTCTAGCGTGCTCTGGGACTGGACAAGGATAGGTACATGAAGCCAAATTTGTATAATTATGTGTAACTATTGGAAAAGATGCACCTGCATCCTTGACTGCATGTGTGCAAACAGTTTTGTCTGTTCAGATAGGTGCAACTATGGATATAGCAATATGATGCAAAGCTGTTTGTTTTCAGAATGTGCTTCAACAAATCTGGCTGTTGTTTCTAACTCACTTTTCCCAATGGGAAATGGGCAGCAGTTTCTACAGGTGTACTTACGGAACTGTGATGAACAGCAAGATTTCTACCAGCATTGTACAAACTGGAGTTTAGCCCTCTGTATGTCAAATAATTTTTAATGTTGTGATGTGAACATGGCTGAAAAGGAATTTGAAAATCAGTTTTAAGAAAAAATCAACCCTCAGTTACATTGTGACCCCCAAAGATTTGACTTTGGATTTGTATGGAGATAATGGGAACTTCTGGTGTCGGGGTGAAACGAGGGAGTTGGATATGAATGGGATGGAAGCTTTACAAGGTGTTATGAAAAGAAGTTGGTGGTAGTCTCTTGTGAAAACACTTAGTACAGGTTACTGTATTATAGTCATGGTTACACCTGAGTTTCATTCATCAGTATGGTGATTCATAGCAAAGTTCCCATGGATGCTAAGTTTTGAGTTCAAATGTATAGGAGTCATTCTAGGAGTTATACTACTACTTCTGCTGCCTGATACAGATGAGATTAAAGCTGTTACCTGTTTATAGAGATCTCTGGATTTCAGAATATAATTAAAGTTCTCCTCTTGAAAGATTTTATGGTAGAAATGTTTGTTGTGAAGGAGTTTATGAAGTGCCCAGTGCTTATTCCCAGTGACTAATGTGTCTTATAAACTATCTTAGCACGTAATGTAATATATACATACAAGACACTAAACTGCAAAGTTATATTCAAGCGAAAATTATGGTTTGATTTTCATGTAAGTTTGAAGGACTGTAAAATCTTGTGGAAAATGCTTATTAGTATTCATGGGTTTTGCCCAGAAGACTCCCTTGAAACATTAAGTAATTTTTGGCTTTTTATCATTTTAATCATGAAGTCAGTGTGATAACTCAGAGCTTGGACAGGCTAAATCGTGTGGAGGGTCTCTGGGGTTATCAAGATAATAGTGTTAATAGAGGGTTTGTAGGCCACTGCACAGGGCTCATTGGTTGTACTGTCTTCAAATTGTCTTCTGTTTTTTGCAAGAACATGTATATACTAACAACAGAACTGATTGCATCTCTTTCTATGCTGCTGGTCACTGCATCCTTCTACCACGGGATGCTTGAGCTTGGAGCAGTGTTTGATTTTCATGCTTAATTCTAACAGGTCATGAATTGAAAGCAATAAAATAATACTGGCCTTTGCAGGGAGAAAGTGGTCAGTTGTCCATGGCATCAAACACCTTATGCAGCTGCTGCCACTTGTCCTATGCTTTTTCATCACTCATGCTCCTTCTTGGCCTTTTTGTTTGTTTGTTTTATGGGGCCCTTTTTATGGATAGACTTTCCAATGCAATTCCAGTCTCAGATTTGGTTGATAGGATTCATTGCAGCCTTTGCTTGGTGCTGTGATAGCAGTTAAGCTAAAAGTTCTTGGCTTCAGTGCAATTGGCATATAGTTAAGGCATCCTAAAATAAAGTATTTTTAAATGCTTGGAAAATAAATCAAAAACAAACAAAAAAAGCCTTGTAAAGATAACAGCAGTCTAAGTAAATATTTAAAATAATGTTGGAAGGGTGGCTTTACATTTCCTTTTTAGTCTAAATTATTTAGAAAATCATCTACTGTATAGCTTTCAGTGGTTGCTATGACAAATATCTAGGTCAGTTGAAGGGCAACATGAAAGGTTTAATTGGGTTCATCAAAACTGAATGTGAGGTTAGAAGTTGTTCATCTTCAGCTGGGGTTTCTATTTTTTTCTGGCAGCCATATAACCACTGCAAATGGGTTTTCTAGCTAATATTGGAAAATATTATTAAGAAATACTTAACATCACTTGAGATGGCAAGAATTCTGCTATCCTTCTTTATTTAGAGCTTGTTTCCCACCAGTGTTACAAAACTATTTGTCATTGTGGTTGTCTTGCCCCTGGTTTTTATGAGTTCCAAAAAATGTATCTGTCTGAAAGTGCTACTTGACAACTGAGATGGTGAGGCTGGCGGTGAGCTCTCTCGTGATAAATGTGGCTCTGGAATCACTTGGCTTTTCCTGTGGAGTGAATTATCCGAAGTGCTGAAGTCCCGTTAACTTGGACTGGATTTGAGGCTATTTCATGACATTAGTGATTATAAAACTAAGATTTACTACTTCAAAATATATTACTTCATGTATATATATATGTATTTAATCTTGGATCACTAATTGTTTAATTAACAATGAGTAAAAATACAGTTTTCCTTCTGTGTTTTGCAATATTTAAAAAACAAAACCATAGTCCCCACACAAATTTGAAAATTTACAGTAATAATGAATTTCTATGAATAAAAATGTCCAAGTTTTCCATCAGCACCTGGGTTTCATTTGACCAAATAGTAAGGATTATGAAACTGAACTAGAAACGTGCAATTTTCTGAATGTCTTTTAAATTCTTGCTAATGTTGTCCTTGGAAAGAGAAGCTGCATTGCAAATGTTTCTGAAGTTAGCAACTGTGTAAATGCACACTGTTTGAGGTATGTGGTAAATGAGGTAGGAGTGTTTATCTCCCTCATTTTACTTCTTTAATGTAAATTACTTTCCTGAATATCCTTTCTGCATACACAGAGCAGTACACAACAGATGCTTCATACGCTTAACTAGGATCATTTAAAAAACAAAGTATCTCTGAAAAACCTGTCCCTTCCTTAGCCACCAGTATTTTGTTTGGCACTGGTATCGCCTCTCCCAAGGAAGTTCATCCAACAGCAACGCAGGCAGGCACTATCTCAGCCCTAAACCAGACGGTTGGGATAATAAGTGTATAGCTGTTAGTCATATGTGATTCCAAGCTTGTAACCACGAGGAGTCTTAAATATACTAATATACAGACAAAATACTTAATATTATAAGGGGGAATTTGTCAGAGAAAGAGTATCCAGGTGTGTCACGTGGGCTGCCAGCTATAACTTGCTCCCACTGATCTTATAAATAGTCCGTGACTTGTTATGTTTTAATTCAGAACACCTAAAAGGGCAACGTATCAATATATAACTATGTATGTCCCTATATGCTCTTTCAAAATTTAACTTTGGCAGATGCTAAAATGGAAAGCAGACTCGTTGGCTCCTCTGACAGAACCTGCTTCTGCACCGAGTTTTGTATGTGCCAAACTAGTGTCAATAAATAGTGAGAGCTCTGGAGGAAGCTCTTGGAAAACAGAGAAGTACACTAATACGGACTGTTGTAGAAGTACCCCTGGTGATGAATGGTTAGCGTTTGAGAAGTGATGTCTGAACGTGCACTTAAAGGTGGTATCACAGTGCATACAAATTCCCCCTACATATTGTTAAACAGGGTCACTCCTCATTTAATGTTAAATTTAATCTCAGTATTTACTTTTCTCCTCTTATAAATCATTTCTACCCCCTGTCTCTCTGCTTCCTGCCAGTTCCCGTACCTGTCTACTTTTTTGAGCATTCTGATGCATTTTCTGTGTTTCTAAAGTTCTTTTTCTTCCTGAGAGAAGTTATTTTTTCTGCTGGAATGTACACAAAGTCTCCCAGAACCATTACTAATGTAAGGGTTCATCCCTTGAAAATAACACTGCAGTGTGCTAACACAGACTTCTTTCCTGCCTTGGAATTGGCTATTGTTTGTTGAGCACTGTCAACACACTCAGCACTGTGTAATATGAAGAAAGAGTAGGAAAGGATTTCTGCCCCAAAGGGTTTGCAGTCTGTTAGATGCACAAAACAGATTAGATAATGCTAAATATGGCACTGGTCAGATGCACAGATTAGTCTGAAAATGCCACAGATCTTTTTAATATAACTTCCTCCTTTGATGGATGTAGTCTCTGTTTTAATGAAAGTAGAAAAATACTCTTGGCTTCCCTGAAGACTTTACAAAAAGCTACATCTGAATAACTGACAGGTAGGATCTATCATGCCAAGCTTAAGCTTATTGCTAAGCCAAAATATCTGATAAGTTGGTTTGCCTACTGGCAAAGAATTAATTGGATTTCATACTTGGAGTCCTTTCTTTCGCTCCATCATTATTATCATAGAGTTACAGGAGGTAGAGATACAAAAGGCCTATTAAGTCATCCAGGCGATAGACTTTGCAAAGCCTGGCTTCTATTACGCTTCTTTTTTTCCTTGAGCTTCAGACCTTTCTTAATTTCATTTTGTTATTCCTAATTGTATCTAGTTTTTGCCATCCTAAATAATTCGTTTTCCTTATTGGTATATATATCCTTCAAATATTTACAGGCTGCTAGTGTGTCCCCTGGAAAGTTGTTCCTTAGCCAACCTTTATGTAGTTAACTTTTAATGTCTGCATGTAATTAATCTCTTCAATCTCCACTTATCATTTTTGTTGCTTCTCTAATAACTCTCTTTAATGTGTTATCTTTCTCGTAATGAGGTGTCCAGAGTTGAATGCAATATTTCATATGGCTGCACCAGGGCTCTGTGGAGAGGGACTTTCAGCTCTCTGCTCTGGGAATTGATGCATTTTGCAAATCCAGACAAAACCCCTTGAGCTTTATTGTGCTGTATTGTGTAGCAAACAGGAAACCAATTGATTCAGATTACAATGGCTTTGTATCATTTCAGGTGCTAAAGCAGTATTAGATATGTTTCTCCATGCAAGTGTGAATGGAATCATCTAGATTTTATATCTCCACGAGTGAACTGTATTGACATGAAAGATTTGTTTCTTTTATCTTCTCTTTATAACAGATATTTAAAGCTGAACAGACAAGGGAGGTTAAAGTGGCACAGAGGTGACTGGCAGTGCCCTGCTGGTGATCTCTCCTTTTTCCATCTGCTGGCACCCTCAGGGGGCACATGGTTGGGAGAGGAGTGTGTTTTGCTTACTCATTATGGTTTGTTAGCACCAAATTGGATATGCTGGCAGTGAAGAGGTCCCTGGGGATGTGGCAGCTAGAGGAACTGGTGCTCTGTAGGTGTGCCTGATTTTCTTGTGATTAAAAATAAATAAATCCTCCCACTTGGAAAAGGTCAGGGGTTGCAGTCAGGAGGAGGCATTGGGAAGGATTATGAAACAACAAATACATTGGGGGACATTTAAAACTCAAGGTGACAGCAAATGATCTGAAATTGGGTTTGGTATTATTATGAAACAGTAAAGAACTCTCATCTTGCTATGAGATGTTCAGTACTTTTTTCATATCTAGCTGCCTGTGAACAGAACTGAACTCTGTCCAGTTAAAATTTTAACAGGAAAGTGCAGCTGCTGATCTGAAGGGGGGTTTGGACTCCAGGCACCTGGGATCCAATTTGTTTCAAACACTGGACTTTTGACAGCACCTTATCTTTCTTGCTTCTCCTGCAGGAGCTGTGAGATCATTTTCTGTTTGTTTGACTGATTCAGTTTAGCGGATGGTTTATTGAACACTAAGGAACTGACTAAGTTAAATTAGTAAGGAGCTTGTTTTCCTTCTTCCAATCTGCAAATCAAATCGGTGTTTGGAGACAGACCTGCCAGGGCTGTAAGCTTGGAAGGATTTTGGACCCATAACTGGTTGCATCCACTGTTTAATTTGAAGCAGCATTTCCTTTTGTATCCAATTTTGGGTAAACCTGTCTTCCCCCATGTGTGCACAGCTCATTGAAATTTGCGTTTTTAGTGAATTAATACCATTTTACAGTGTTCTTTTGTGCCTTTTTAAAAGCACTTGCTTTTGTTCGAGCTGAGCTTAGTATAAATACCATATTAAGATTACTGTGAAGATGACGTACCATTTCTTAATAAAAGAAATATGAAGGTACAACTCTGGTAGGTTGTATCTGTTTAAATAGTGTTTATGTCATATGCTTTTGGAATATACAGTGTATATTCTCACATAAAGCATTATTTGGTTTCAAATAAGCATGTTTTACTCATTGCTATCCAAAGAGAATCAGTTCTTTCTTTTAAAGATTAGCTAAAAAGTGAAAGTGCGGATTAGGACTGACTAAAAGCCAGGCTTTGTTTTAGTTAAAAAAATTCAAGATTAAAACTGTCTTACAGAACAATGTAGGAGTTTGGCTTGCTCTTTGGTTGTGTATTTGATGCAGTGGGATTTGTATCTTTAGCCTCTGCGATCCTGTGCAAGACCTGTCTCAGGTAATTGGCAGGAGGAATTGTTCCTGTACCACTCGCTTTGGTACCAGAGCGTCAGTGGAAAGTGTCTGACCAGTCTCCAGACTAACAAACTGTGGTCCTTGTCATGCCTTTGGGATAGCATGTTCCCAGTGTCTGGGATGGTATCCCAGAATCTGGGATAATTTGTTCTTTAGTGGTTAGTACTCTCTGTGAAGTACCTACTTGGAAGCAGATCCAGCTTTTGAACAGGAGGCATGGCAGGAGGTGCCTAGTATTTTATTCTTCTCTAATTTGGAGTAAGTCTACCTTCAAAGTTTATCTCCTGATAAATACAACAGGGAATTAAACCTCCCGTCTGTCCGTAGTCCTTCTTCTGTTGTGGGTGATCACGGTCTGCCACAGATGTGTAGGCATGTATCTTTCCCAACCTTCTGACAGGCTGAAGACAACTGAGATGAACAAAGAGCAATACCACTTGCCTCATTACAGTCTAAGGTTTTACTTTTACTTTTACTTTTTTGACAGTTTTACTTTTTAGCTTTTTAGTCAGCCTGACAAATACAGAATTTAAAAGCAATGCATTGAAGCAATGTACCCAATCGTTAAGTCTCAAAGTGTGTTCACAGCAAAGTGTGTTCTAGTTCCCGGCTTTTTTTGGTGCGTCTGCTGTGGGACACGCTGATGTAGGTAAGGGAAAAGGAGTCTGAATTAAACTAACTGAGAAGAATTAATGCTTTGTGAGCAGAGCATCATCATTCTTCCAAGTTTCTGAAGGGTTTTTTAAAGCACAAATGAATTAGACTCTCAGCCCTCTGTGATAAAGATCCTTTTACACAGGGCTGAGGCCAGCCCAGCCTGTCTCCTCAGTGTGTGCCAGGCAAACTCGCTCTCAGCGTCTCTCACAGACAGCCTCATGTGGCTTTTCCTACCGGTCTAGCTATCCAAAGAGATACAGGGGACTTGACCTGAAAGCACTGGGTGCTGCAGTGCTGATAGCTGACTTCTGGACATAGACCACCACCGTGTTATGTGAATGGGCCTTCTGTGCTGTACCTGGGGAGAACTAGTGCCTTGGAAAGAGATCTGCAGTGGCTGCTTGTAGCGAGCTGGTAACAAAGACTAAGGAGAGAGATGTGTTCACAGCCTCGTGTCTCTCCAGAGCATAGGTGTTTTGTTCCGAACTTCAGGGAATGTTTCTTTCCATTTGAGTTCATAGCCTGCAGCCCTCTCCTGAAACAGGTCAAAGGCCTGTTTTCCAAACACCCAGGCAGGCCTGGTTCTCCTTTATAAGCAACATTTCATTTCTCTTATTACCTGGAGGGATAGACTGACAGATTTGACTTCACGGAGAAAAATCCAGGCTGCCAGGGAAGGAATGCCTAGGTTTACTTCTCTTTGTCTCTAACCAAGAGAACAGACAGTGGAATTTCCCGGTGATCTCTCTGTCCTCTCTAACGATCAGTGGCACATTTTGAATAAACTGATCCCTGAGATAAAGATATTGAGCATCGTGCTGTTGTCAAAACGGGGGTACTGAACTTGGGATGCTTTAGGTGATGGTGGAAATCAGGCTGGGGAAAACGGAGGAGGCATGTTGAGTGGTTTAGATCCCTGCCAAAGTACTAGGATGATATATATTGTGTGTCCTCAGAGAGCTTGTGGAGTAGGTTGCTTTTTAGTAGAGAATAAAATGTTTGAAATGACTTCTTTATATTTTGCTGTGAACTATATATATATATATTTTGCCTCTTTGTTAAAAAGACCTAACAGCTTATTGTGCCAAGTCATTTCCATAGAAGGCTTTCTGGAATGTTTCAAGACTACAGGTTTCTGAAGTCCTTAATTATTTCCAGTTTAACACTCACATATTTTTAAAACATCAAACAACTAGTAGAAACAAAAAGTAATGACATACAGAATGTATTTGCAAAAAGTTACTTTTCCCCCAGACTTTTTCTTTAAAATATTTTTCAAGTTTGTTTTTAAAGAGAAACCTTTCCCCATTAATCTCTACTGAAACATCAACAAAACTTACACTACAAAGGACTGGTAAATTACTTTTGAATCTATTCCATTCTTGGCAACTGTAAGTCAGAGCTGTCTATCATTTTTGCTAAGAAAGCATTGTATTTCTTATGCAACTACTCTAACCTCCTATCTACAAATAACTGCAAAAATTATGGAATAAATTTAAATTGTAATGTAGAAAAACATCTCCTGTAAGGAGGATGCTTTTAACGTGAGGCACAGGACTGATATCTGGACATACTGCACACGGCTCATCTTTACCCCCCTTGAGAATTTAAGTTCCATTATTCTCAATAAAACCAGTTAAACTGCACTGAAAAAAAAATAGCTGTAGCGATGAAGGCAGAGAGAGAAGTGGGAGACGAGGAGGTTTGTCTTAACCACAACCACATCTCCTATCCCGAAGATGTTTTTTTTCTAGTTAAGGATTTCTTACAAAAGCATGTTTTAGTGACAGAGCAAAGAGGTCATGGCTTTCAAAAGGTCCAGCATGATTTGGAAACTTAAGTCATATACTCTGAACGATTTTGACACTTCTGAGCATCTCTTTGGGTCCTAGTGGGGGTTAAGTTCTTTAGTACCTACATTACTGAAAAGGAAAATAAGGCCTCCTGTGGAAAACCTTAACCTCAGTTTTCATTCCTTCAGTTGCTATATTTCACTCATATGCCTTTGAGTGACTTTTTAAAACACTCTGAAATAACTTCAAAGATTCCTTCCAATATCAGTCTGTTCTCTCACTGCTTTCCCATTTGTTCTTCTGAGCAAGCAGGAGGAATGTAATTTCTTGTAGTTAGGAAATTTCTTGTAATTAGAAAACAGGGACTTTGGACTACTTCACTATTCTGAAGCATCACTTCTTATCATCCAGAAGTTTTCTAAATTTGGAAAAGTTGCTAGCATTGTATCAGAAATCAACATCTAAAGATTTTTTCCCATCCTACTTTATTACTGTGCCATTTAAATTGTCACGTAATGGTTTTGTAATGTTCCTGAAGTGGAGTACAGTACAATTCTTTCAAGTAACACAAGTCCTTTTCTGTCAGTCATTCATGTCTCAAATACTTTTGGCTAGTTATGAAGAATATATAATTCTGAACAAACAAACACCTCTGTAAATGTTTTCAAGAGTCATAAACTATGTAAGTGGCATTTTAAAGAATTTTGATGGACAGTTTGAAGAACAACATCTAAGAAGACATGAAAAAATGAAATAATTTTAAAAGCTCATTGGAAAAATATTGTAACATACTTTTTTTTTTCTTTCATTTATTCATCATATGATGTTGATGATGTTGTCTGGTGTTTATTCAGGTATATTCTGTGAAGTGTGATCTCTCCCATGTATATTATCTAGTGCTGCCTTTTGGGAGCATTTTATTTGTCCTGTGCAGGTCTTCTGGCATATTTTGTACCAGTTTACCAAAGGAAATAACTATTGTGTTTATTATTTTAGCCTTTTTTAGGCCAACAAATCCTCATGGAAAATGTCTTGAAATATGCTTCTATGGAGATGATTCTACCTATGTAGTATGTTTGCTTTATTTTTGATTGCTTAAATGAGATTTACAGCAAAGTGGATCTTAGGGTTCTATTGGTTTGCTTATCCCTAATGTTTATCCCCTTGCTGAATTCTTCATCGTCTGGGATGCTAACAGTGGTGTGATGGAAATATTAATGCTGTTAACAGAGAAGAATGGACACCTCAGAAAGTAAATGACCAACTGCAGTCAGTTTGTTTCATAAGAAAGGAAAAAATCAGGACTTGATTTTTTGATAACAATTTCTTAAAAGATAAATGGTTTCTTAAAAGAGTAGCTGTCATTATTATCTCTAGCAGATTGTTTCTAAACAGATCAAGCATTCTGTTAAATATTGCAGTCTAGCATTAGATTTTGTCAAAGAAGGATTCATTATTTAATTTTTTTCAAAGCCTTTTTTTTTTTTTCCCAAACTATATGTTGAAGACTTGTGCCATTGATTTTAAATACACAATATGTGATTTAGGGATGTGTGTTCAAGTCAGCGGCTCCTGAAGAGAAACAATGTCGGGGAAATGTTTTTTTCACAGCCAAGAGGTCTTCTGCTGTTCTAGTAGCCAGTTATTCGAGCAACTTCTAATAGGCTGGTGACTGCTTTGCTATCACGTTGTATTGAATGTATCAATTATCGCCTCATGCTTTATATTTAATGGTCAGTTCAGTCTCTGCACTGGAATTTTAGCTTGTTTTTAGTGCGCCCTATTTAGTCATTGTTCTAGATGGCATATTTCAGATGAAGTTACTTTATTGATTCTCTCTGGGGAAATTAGAGGAGGAGGAAGAAGAGTAGGGGATTAGAATTAAATTGTTAATGCAAAAACATGCTTCATTAAGTTACTAAAAGAACTACTTTTGAGACCTTTTTTTTTACTGCAGCATGTGTGGATATGAATGTATGCACCAAGCAAATTTTTGCAGACCCTCCCCACCTTTTTCCACCAAAAAAAAAAAGCTAAATGTACATATGCAAATCTTCTCTTTCTTTTTGAATATTTTATTTTCATCCTTAATCCTGTCACTATTAAACAACAGTTGTAGGGTGTTTTTTTTTTTTTTTTTTTTTTTTTTTTTTTTTTTTTAACCCCCACTCCCTCTTTGCACAGCGTGGCATAGATGTGTTTTGAGTTATCCTTCAGTGAACAAGTACAGGCCACTTATTTCACATGAAAAGTGCTGAATGAATCATCCTGCTTTCCTCCCTTTTCCTTTTTTCCCAGTCTTCAGCATATTTGTATTGCCTGAAAAACAGCTTTGCTGTGAAATTTTGCAGAAGTTCATTACATAATCTCCAAGCTTGGGTTGCTGTCAGCATTCTGCAGTGAACTTGCCGTGGTTGCTTTTATTCTTCTCTAGTTTGCTGTGATAATGGGTTTTGGTACCTTTTGAGGTATCTTCTTTGTTTATCTGGAACAGCAAGAGGGATTGTAACAGAGGAAGCAGTTTTGGGGGTTCAAAGTATGCCTTAGCTGAAGACCATCATCGTATTTGCCTGTCCCAGTGACAGTGAAGGATAGTAACACACTTTTTTTCCCCTCATTTTGCTGCTTCCTGAATGTTAAGGGAAAATTTCCCTGCTCCTCTCCTCGGAAATGGCTGGGAGCAGCTCCAGTGTGAAAACTTTTTATGCATTTGATTACATTGATTAGTTAAGCAGAATTCATGTCCACAGTAGGAATCTGTTTTTCATCTTTGTTGTTCATCACCGCCAATTTCAACTAATTAAAATCCTCTCCATTTTGAAAGACTTTATCAAGGCACCAATTTCACGATGAACATTTGTTGGAATCACCCACTCTGTATTTACCTTTGACTTTAACTATTGCTGTCTGCAATAACAAATCAGTAATAATCTCAAAATTAATGAAACTTGGAACTTCTCAAGGTTTAAAAGCATCAAACCACCTGAACTATAACTTTTTATAATTTTGAGATATCTTTGCAGTTTAATTTCGTGCATAAAAGCAAGTATTTCCTGCTTTTTTAGGTTAGTAAATAATTATTGCCTCCATAAATTGAGAGATGATGTTATGTTATTTGATTCTATCAGTCCTGCATCCTGGCTCACTGGTTGCTTCCTCACCTCAGCATCTGTGCACCTGGGAGAAAAAAACTCGCACAGATGCTGACGTTGCCCTCTCTTTCAAGCAGTCTCCCCTCTCACCCTTACCCTTGGTTGTCTTAGTCTCCTCCGAACGTTTCCGTGTTCTATTAAAAATAATGTAGTCTGGCACTTTTAAGTGTCTTTTTCAATATTTTAGGAAGAAAAATTGTATTTTTCAATTATGTGAAAGATAAGGCAGGTTGTTTGTTTGTTTCTAATAAGGATTTTTTTCAGTGTTTTAAAAAAAACTTAAACACAAAAGAGACTACAATCTAAAGTATGATTAATAACAAATTAAGCATGAAAGAATCCTGCGCACTAGCACTAAAGCTTTGTGATGAATATAATGTTCACATTGCAGCATGTTCCCCTAGTTCATGGTAATTATTAAATTTCAAAGTATCTGAAAAAGAAGATGGAGCAACTGTGTTTCTAATGAATCTGTAATGAGTTTTAAGGCTGGGTAACCATGTGGAGTTGAGGGATTTGCATAGTAATTATTATAACTGGACTAAAAGTGTAGAGCTATAGAGCCCTTTTCCAGAAGAAATGAAATTGTCTTAGCATTTAGGGAAAATTCAGTTGTTGTAGCTTGGCCAGTGATACCACAACAGTAACTAAGGAAAAACAGTTATAAGGAAGATGAAGTGATGGCACTCCACTCAGGCATGTGTAAAAGTGTGCCTGAAAGCAATGGAATTTATGGGCTGTATAATTACAAGGAAATAAATTTGAATTTTATACTAATTGGATCTCCTTCGGCCAATATTAGCGGGTAGAAGAAATAACTAATTGAAAAGTGTGGAGTGTACATAAAAACCTCCCCCGCACCCTTACATCCCAGTAAGCTGAGATGATTCTTTTTTAGTATGATGATCAGTAATAAAGGAGAAGTATTTTTTTAAATTATTGCTTGATTTCAGCTGCAGAAGGAAGGTCCTTACTTAGCTCTGAAGTGTCACATGCTAATGTTGATGGCTGTTTTTTTGTTGTTGTTATTGCTCCGTTCACCTTCTACTTAGATTCTTATAGTATACAATGAATGGTCCAAAACTGTGTTTATTGATTTTGGGTAGCATAGCAAGAAGGAACTAAAAATGTAAATCTTGCCTGGGACCAGAGGGTTCTGAGGATTCTAAAACAGTGAACTGCAAGCTCAGATTTTCTTGTACACTGATTTCAAAAATACAGTGGTACAGTTTTAGAGGCAGCCAGTGTTTTACAACAAAATGACTTCATTTATGCGCTGCCTTTCTTGGTTAAGTCCATCTTTTATTCTGGCAGGACCCATTTTTCACATTGCAAAAAATGTAGCATATTCTTGCAGGTATTACAGGGCAGCATTAAAATGAACCCTGCTTCATCTCCAAATGGTATATGATTGGAGAACACTTGTTAGACAATACTGTTTCCCATTCAAAGCACTGTGCAGGCCTAATCATTTACAGTCACAACTGTGACTGCAAGAATTAAGCCCTTGTTAATCTTCTCTTTGTTTTTTTTTTCTCCTTCTGCTCCATCAGGTAGTCATTCCTTACTGTTTGCCCTCATCTCACAGCCAGCTTGGTTTTCTTTGTGGTAGGATGCTTTTCTGCCCAGATTTCGCTTAGCGCATGCTTCTAATAATCTCACAACCTTTCTATGACTTCACTGCAGTGATAACATTTCTCCAGGTTCGTTCTCTGTTCTGCTGCTCTGTACCGACTGATGTTGCACCACTTGCATGTGTCGGCATTTTTCTGATGACTTTGTTGGATATTAGGTTCTCCAAGAGCATGGCCGGTTCTGGGGAAAAGCTGGCAGCCAGTGAGGGAAAACACCCAAGGTTCAGTTGCACCCCCAAAAGAAAAGACCCCCTGTAAGTTTTTTCTGTAAGGCTGGATAGGGCTCTCTCTATTAATCAGCTGTAGGTGTCCTACAGAGTGAGCTCCTCCTGAACGGGTAGTTGGGCAAATAGTAGGAGTAGGTCAATCATTAGGATACCTGTATGTCTGAGAAATGGTTCTTGTCTCTCAGGTTTGTTCTAATATTGCTATTGGCTTAAAGAGAAAAAAAAAAAAAAAAGGAAAAAAAAAAAAAAAAAGGAAAGAAAATAGAAAAAGTAAAGAAAAAAGGTAAGGAAACAATCTAAAGAGATCCAGCCGTGGAATGCTGAACGATGTCCAGCAGAGCAGGGACAGTCTCTGGCATGCTATAAAAGCCTATGTGAAGTAAGGTGATTCCTCACTGGATATAGCAGGTGTTGTCACATTTCATTCACACTCTGCTTTCCAGAGGTACGTACATTTCAAGTTAGACCTCACCTTTTCTTTTTCCTGGGCCCTAGGTGTGAGCACACCATGGTGATCCATTAGTCTTCTGCTGGTGAATTGAGGACAGCAGCTCTTGACAGAGTGCTCCGAGCAGTTTGTACATCTGAGGTCCGCAAAGCCAAGCAGCTCAACTTTACTTAACTGCAGGCTCGTAAAGCAGTTCCTCTCAGTGGGAGAAATAGACTGTCCTTCAAACTGCCTTGTTGTCATGGTCAGGTAGGAAGTGCTGGCAGGGGCTGTACCACCTCTCAAACAGGTGCATAGTGAGCTGAGCACCCGCTGTTCAGCAGCTGATCCAGTCAAAGCAAGATTCCTTTTCTGAAGTTTCTTTTATGGAGGTTCTTTCTGGTGTTTCAAGTGCAGAGCAGCATGAGTCCACATGGGCTGATTTGAACTCAAGACAAATGTTTAAGTCAAATCAATGCACGAGGACAAACTGATTGATAAACTTCTTTCCTTGCAGGATAATATGGCTTCTTTGAAGTATCATTGCTTTTTAATCTTTGCCGTGATACTGTTTTTGTGCCTGTACTCCAAAGCCTATTTTTTTTTAATATGGGTTCTCTAAGAGGTACTATCAAATACTCTTCACTTAAGTGCAACTTCAAGAATATTTTGAGACGCAAATGGATATGTTTTGTACAAGTAAACAGTAGTGTTTTTTAATCTGCCTATTTTTTTAGTTTATCTCAACTGAAAGCAAGCAAGAGATTAGCAAGCAATGATTTTTGTCCCTAATTCCCATATCAAAGCTGTTTGTGCTAACTAGATAAAAAGTATTCTGAGGCAATATGTGCAAATTCTTGTTTATTAGCAAGAAGGATAAAGTGAAGTTATCCTCACTTGACCTGCATTTTTATCTTTGTTTTGTGCTTTTTTTCTGGATGCTTCTAAAGTATTTAAATGGAGAAAGAAAATACATTTGATTTGTACTAGCATAATTTTATTTTATTTTTTGTTGTTCTGTGTTATGTTATTTATATTAAGCCGAAACTGTGAGAACTAAAGTAATATTAATAAAATAGGGCTGTTCTTTAGGGAAAAAAAAAACAACAACAGAACAGGTCAATGCTACTGAGAGTCACACATTTATAAGTTTCATCAGAGGGCAGTGTTACTTAGTAAAGAAAATTGTGGCCTCCTACTTTGTAAAATTATAAATAGAAATCCACCTCTGTTTACTTATATAAGCATAGCGTTAAGGGTTCTCACCATGAAAACTATTGCCATAGCTTCGCTATCTCATTTTAGTCAATTCTGTGAATTCTGGTTAAGCCTCCGAACATTTTGTGTTTGACTTCCCTTCCATACAGGTTGTCATTAAGAGGAGTTCAAGCCTCTGACCCCTTGCTCTATCCTTGTTGCATCTTCTTGTACTGGTTACCTACTGTGAACCATCAGTGCTCATCAGAAGTGGAAGCAGTAGTCCTTCAGGCTCTGTGAGTTTTATGCAGGTGGACAAAGGAGCTGTGATTGAGGCAAAGAGATTTTTGCTTCTTTTTCCAGTGGAAGTGTTGTGAGCACTATCTATTTGAACTCTTTGATTCAATCTGCAATGCCTCACCCCATCGGTAATTTGTTCTGGCATTCTCTGTGATGAATTTAATACAACCTCCATGGAAAAGATGAGATAGTCCCTTTCAGTCCTGGAATGAAAAGATTTTATTTCTTTAGAAATTCAGAGTTTTGCCTTTTTTCCTCACAACAATTTAAAGAGGATGCTGTCTTTAATTGCCATTCTTTTTTATGAAATATGCTGATGTTTTGGGGCTGTTTTGAAGTAGAGCTTTAGTGACATCCCTGAATGCTCTAGGAGACTGCTGAACTCAAAATCCATTACTATTGGAGAAGTTTTAATTGCTCAGGAGAAGCAGGTAGAGACAGACAGGTCTTGGAGTGGTAGTTTTGCTCCCCAAGAACTAGAAGTACTGAGAGGTGCTGATCTCAGCGGATCACCAAGAAAACAGATACAAAGTGGAATATGGTCAGTGAGAGAATTAGTATTTATTAAAAATGAACTTTAGGATGGGTGATGGGATAGGTTATTTCTTCTTTCTTCACTTCTCCAAGTGTGCACATGCCATCTCTGGGAGGCAGGGGCATTCCCTCAGTTAGGAGGTATTACCACACCTCGATAATGTACAGGTGCTTCAAACTTGTGTCTCAGAGTTGGTGTGTGGGTTTTTTGAAAGCTTTCGCTAAGTGTTTTTAAGACAAGCCAGTTATAGAGGCCCATGCTTCTGCTTTTTTTTGCTTTGTACTACATTAATTCCTGAGGCCATTCTGGTTTTCTTTTTATCTCTTTGTTTCACTGGTAAATCAATAAATACTTCAACTTAGCTAAAGCTCACCAGAACAGAAATATATATATGTATATTTCAGGGAGCTTTTTTGAAGATTTTTAAATTATTATTATTGTTTTTTCAAGTAGTTCTGCTAGAAAGTCTGAAAAATTGTGGTTGTAGTGCTGTGTTTTGGATTTAGGATGATGATAATGCTTGTAGCTGTTGCAGAGCAGTGCTTACACTAAGCCAAGGACTTCTCAGCTTCTCACACTGCCCTGCCAGCGGGGAGGCTGGGGGTGCACCAGGAGCTGGGAGGACCTGACCCAAGACAGCTGACCAACACTGGCCAAAGGGATGTCCCACACCATCCAGCTTCATGTTGACCAACAAAACCGGTGTGTGTGTCTGTTACCTTTCTATTTTTTTCCCCTATTTCCCCTGATTCTGGGGGATACTCTGATACTGCTGGTGGGCAGGGGGCAGAGTGAGCAAATGGATGGTGCTCAGCTGCCTGACAGGTTAAACCACAACAGCATATTAAATAATGCAGGTAAAACAGGAATTTTGCTGAAATTGTTTGTATTGACTGTTCTTTCAAAGATGCAGAAACCCTAATGTTCGTGCGGAACAGACAGGAAAATTTGTTTGGGGCCAGGGGATTTTCCCATATCTCATTTACTGTGTTACCCCTTCTCTTAAAAAAATAAAACCTGATATATAACAGTATGACTTTTCTTTTTAAATGAAGCACCCTGGCACCTCCTAGCCCCTCTCTCTGCAGCAGTTGCTGTGCTGTGATACGCTTTCCTGGTGGGCTTGCAGCCCACCTCAGCTGCAAATATTCTGCGTGTGGTTTTGTGGGTTTAGGTGAATGCTCACACTGATGCTATAGGAATGTAGATAGTTGATGCCAGTATTTAACACTTGGACTGCAGACAGGTGAGACGCCTTTGTTAACAGCCTTTTCAAAAAGGGTGAGTGGAAGTGGAAAAATGAGGGAAAAAGGAGGTCAAAAGCAGAGCCCTGCTGAGAGGATGAGAGGGGTGAGAGTGTGTTGCTGTTTTATGTACCAGCCTATTAACTTTTGGCTTTGACCTCTCCAAGTTACACTCTCCTTTGAGGCAAGTTTGAGGACCCCCTTGGTATGAATTGTCGGTCATCATCAGTCTGCAGATCTGCCACCCAGGATGCCCTGCCCTACGCCAACTGTTGGCCTGCCTCAGGTCTCCTTTGGTGAGGGGTGGTGTATTCCTGTGCAGGAGGCTGGCAAGCAATCTCCCACAACACCAACTAATCCTGGCATCAAGGATGCATTCCCACAGACCTTCAGAATCGCTCTGGTCCTTCAGGTTACATGATGACCCAGCCCATCACCTGTGGTGAAATGTCTTGGATTGCAGTGTATACCTCCTCTTCAGCTGAGGATTTGGTTTCACCTCAGTAATGCACCTAGAAATGAAATGCCAGAAATAGCCTTAATTTTGGCTGTATGTTTAATAGGCTTAATTTGTGGGTCTGTTGAAGCAACACGTAGTTTGGAGCAAAAAATCGAGCAGTTGGACTGATGGATTCAGCTCTTGTCTCTGCATCAAATTGTCTCTGGTACTGACGCAGTGCCCATGCCTTTCCAGGTCTGCTCATGTGATGGCAGAATGGTGAAAGGATTTCTCTCCTTGAAGAACATTCCTCAGTTTTGGGAATCCAGCAGTGAACAGTGCTCTTTTAAAGGCAGGGTACTAAGCAGGTCCTTGGCACAGGAGTTTCCTTGTGGAGGAGGTAACATACAGCCATCATCTGGATGCTGCTGGCAGGGATCTGATCCTGGGCAGAGGCATGAGCAACCTGAGAGCTGCTCGAATTTTTGCCAGGACATAAGTCCCAAATGGGTCTTCTATTAGCTGCCATAGCCAAGGCAAGCCTGCTGTCTGCGTTCAGAAGACGTCTCATCCACTCACTGTGCAGGACAAAAGTGGGAATCCTCACTTCATTTCAGCTGTTGCAGTGGCACAAAGCACATTTACAATGGGCTGAGATTTGTCTTTAAATGCAGTCCAGACATACAAGCTGTGCCTTTACCATGAAGCTCCTTGATCTGAAATAGTTGTGGTTCCCATCAGCTAGAATTCCCATCATTGTAGCCAAAGTACATTGCTGCTTCCATGCTTTTTGTAAGAAGCTTTTTCCTAAAATAGATTTTTTTAAACAGTGAAGGTTTCTTTTTTCTCTGTTGTCCATCTGGTCCCTTACTTCACATTTGGAATGCCATGATTATCCGATCCACAGCACCAGAGATAATTTAAGAGTCATAAAAAACCAGCAAAAGTTTGTGGAAAGGTTTTATAGCCTATTAGGGTGTCTGTATGTTTTTGCTCTATCTAAGGAGCCTTTGCGTTATTGTGCTGCTTCTAAGGATGAAATTGCCCTCAAGGAAAATTGAGGCAAACACTGAAACTACAGTATGTTTCTTGTTCAGTTTAGGTCAAAACAAAACAAAAAGTTCTTAAAATAATTGACAGGGAAGGATAATGAGTTTTATTTTTGTTATAGATGGGATGAGTTCTGTCTATGTTGTGCTTCCCATGCCCTGGTAGAAAGCAGATTGCATTAACACCTTTCAGAACTGATGAAATCTCAAAACATTGCAAATCAAATACAGGAAATCCAATTTCATTTAATGCTCTTCTTGCTAATTTCTTGGCTAGGGAAGCCGAAAGATAAAAGGTTAATCGAAGATGATTCTTACTAGAATACAAGGCGATTTTTCTGGCGGGGTGACAGAAGCCGTTATGCGAGGGTTTTTTTTTTTTTTCTGTTCTCCTTCGTTTTGTCTGCCTCTGCTCTTCTTGCACACTGCAAGCTCGGCAGGTCTGCTCTGCCATCTGAATCTGGGTAAGTCATTACATGCCTGGCTGGCTGCAGAAGGCTGGCATGCCCCAGGAGCTCAGGGCAGGGGATCAGAAGGTGGCACTGTTCCCTTTCTGTAGGGCTGGAGTGCTGCTGGGGTGCTCTGGGGCACTGGGCTGGAGAGCAGCCACTGGAGTGGCTGCTGCCCAGCATCCTCCTGGTCCTGAACATTCATTTCCCAATTTATAAGTAGAAAATGGATGGCTATGATGCACCTGAAGGCAGCATGGAAGTTGTTTTGAGAAGAGCTCTTCAAACTATGGAGAGTAGATTTTAAGAAATTGCTAAGAAGCTCAGAAGGAAGAGGTGGTAACTTCAGGCAGAAAGAGGTGAGGTGTCAGAGTTTTCTGAAATGACCGTGCCTGGTCCCTTGTTGTCCATTTGGCCAGGTCAGCTGGCCAATAACTCTTCCAGTTTAGTGGAAGAACAATTGTTAAAACCTTTTTTTTTTTTTTTTTTTTTTTAGAAAAAAAAAGAAAAAAGAAAACATCAACATGTTAATGTTTTTCAAAGAGTTGTAGCTGTCCAAATATCACAGCACTTCCCACAAGAATACATCTCTGAGCAGGGATGCAATGGCAGAAATCAAATTTAGGCAGCTGTATTTTTATTTGCTGACATACTTCACTTTCAGTATTAGTGAAACAGTACTCGCTTCCTGCTGCCGATTGCTGTGTCGTGCCCTTTTTAAATATCTTCTGGGGAAGACCACAGAGAATGAAGCTATTAAAAAATCTGAGGTTCTCTGGGATCATTTGAAATGAATCATTATTAAGCAATTGTGCTTCACAACTTTTTAGAATGTGAGTATTTAATTGCTCCTTCTCAAATGCATTTTCTTAGGGAATGGGTCCCCTTTGGACAGCCCCTTTCTCTTTGGGCAATTTAGTCTTAAAAGTGCTGAAAATTGGAATAATGCACAATTAGGAATAATAGTTATACCACTCTCTCATTAGGGAAGCGATAGCAGACTGACAGTCTCATCTGAAACAAAGAGAGCAAAGAGAGCAGCTTTTTTCTCCTCTGTTTGTCCTGACCCTGAGTAGATATATCTTGAAGAAAAGTCTGACACAAATTCCCATATATTTGTGTCTGTGTCTGTCAAAGAGAAAATTCTAATAGATGTTGCTGTGGGGATGTAGAAATGCAGAATGACAGAAAATCTTTTATTTCCACAGAATAAAATATTTGGCAATTTCTCTACCTCTTTAATGGATATAAAATGTGATGGAAGGTGCATTAACCATCAGGAACCCAATGGAAAAGAAGAGCAAATTGGAACAAATAGCTGTAATTGAAATAAGGAAAGAAAATACCTCAGGAGTTGATCGTACAAAGTTTGTAGAATTCAAATTCAGCTGAATAGCCCTGAAAAGGCAGAATTTTCATTACAGTAGATCCTATTGAATCTTGCAATAGTGGGTTGCTTCCCTGCCTTTGTAAATTCATTTCTCCTTGCAATCTAATCCTTCTAAAGCTAATCTAAGCCTTCCTGAACTACTAAATAAGTAGATACAATAAGCAGTCCATTGATTTGTGTTACTCTACCCGATTTCAGAAGCACTTACACCAAATAGCTTTTACTTTGCTGGTCACTCTAACGCATCTGTTCTAACTGTTGAGTTTTCATGTAATAGTAGGCACCTTAAAATGCTTACTTTCTGAAATATGCCTCTTGTCTGTATTCTCATGGTATATTCATTTTCTTTCAATTTGTGTGTAGTTGCTGATCTTTCTTGTGTTGCTGTCCTCTATACAAAGCATTTTTTGCCCAGCTGAATATTCAAGTCCTTGCTAACAATTTATGATTCACTAAAAACCTATTTCTGTTTGGCCCATCAGTTTGCATTGCAGGTAGGGTGGAATCTGTTATGTATCTATGTGCTGTTTTCTCCTGAAAAACACGCCTAATATCTCGTACAGGCAAATTGTTTCGTTCTCACAACTTCATCCACGAGGAGGTTCCAGCTCTTTAGCTGGTTGTGTTCATGGAACAGGAAGCAATTCACAGGGGTACTTGACTCAAACATCCAAATTCATTTTCCAGAATCTTTTCTTTTATACCTTTCTACCTTGTTCTGTGCATATCCTAGTCATTTCTTCCAAGGCTTGTCAGAAGCTTTAGTGTGTTCTGCTCACATAGGTCTGTAAGGCAGTTACCAAACAGTTGTGTATGTGGTACAAGAAAGGAATTGTAAATGTTATTGATGAAATCTTCCTCTGTGTCATAGATATAGCCATCTCAGTGCATAAGGAATGACCATTTTTATGCAGTGGACTACAAAACCTACCGCTCAATGATTTCTTCTGTGTAATCTGAAATCTCATTATTTGGTTCAAGATTATGTAATTTTTGAAGCTACCTAGCCACTGTTTCAAGTATGTTTCTGCAAAGAGTAATGAGAGAGTAATACATCTCTCTGCAGGTAGTATCAAATGGGCTAGCATTTACAGAATAAGCTGCCTCCTACCCACAGGATTGCATCTTAAGATCAGATTCTTGGTTTAGCAGAGGTATATAGCCCATGTAACACACTGACTTGATATCTTGGTAAGATTGACTTGAATTGACTAGATGGTTTAGACCAATAAATCGACTTGACCAGATTGTAATACCCTTTGGCTTTTTCTTTTATTTATCTGGAACATCCCTTGGCTTTATCAGAGTTGTAGTCCTGAGGTAGAATTTCATTATGATATCCCTTCTTCTGCTGTGTTTATGCTTCTCTTCCAGCAGTTTGATCCACTGTACGTGAACTCTGAAGTTCATTAGCTACTTGCATAGTTGGGTGTGCACACGTGTGCCCGTGTGCCCATGCTGGGAACTACCTGCCATACCTTTTTTTTGCATATTTCCTCTTGTCATTATTAAACTGTGATTTTTTTTTTGGTCTGTTATATGTGGGTTTGGTTGTACTAGGTAGCGGTAGCATTTCTTTCAGTGGTAGAAACTAAACATGCTTTTCTTTGTTAATTGCATATTCATGTAAGAAATATATTCTATTCTGAATTCCCAGACCCTCCACGTTTTCCTCATTCTCACCTGTTCTTTTAATTTGAATGGGGAAGAAAGTGTCTCTGTGGAGTCCTGAGGATTTCCATACCACCTGCAAGTTAATTTTCCCCTGCTTCAGAAGAGGCCAGTATTGCTTATCAGGCATCAGGGTCACTGGCATCAGGCCGTACTGGTGCGAGCTGAGGCGTTCTGGTGTCTCCCGGTGGTGAAACCAGCCTTCTTCTGAGAGGCTCTTAGCCAGGGCAGGAGAGGATTTCCTAGAATTTCAATCATACCCTTTATGTTTTCAACCAAACTAATGTGCTTTAGAGCTATGCTAATTGACCTGATGTTCTGGTTTTAGATTCGTGGTAGTAACCCTCGGAGCTAATTTACACAATGTGCTTTGAACTGAACTTGGTAATGCAAATATAATGTCCTATTAACAACCTATGAATGGTTCCTACTGGGATTTGTACAATGATTCTGAGCTCATTATTACTGTCATTCAATACTGTGGATGAGTAGAGGAAAAATAATTAAACAAAACAGTACTTTAAATCCCGAAAGGAATATAAAATCAACAAAGTTAAAAACCCAGAAGTCTTAACTTGTGTTTAATATATACACTCTGTGGAAAGGGAGGGGCAGCAGGGGTATGTGTTAAACACTCAGCGTAGCTGCCCAGCCTAATTGGATGGAAAAATTGATACCCAGTGAATCATTTATTTCCCCCAAATGATTCCGTACTTCTCTGAATTTAAGTCTGATAATGTTACATGGAAAATGGTGTAAGAAGTATTTTCTTCTAATCCTCCTTTAAATATAAGTCATCCTCCAAAAGCGTTGGTTGGGGATTTAGCTGTGTGACTCCTGCTGATATCACTGGAAGTTTCACAGCTAAAATGCACAATCACAGCTTTGAAAAGGCTTCTTGCAGTCTAACCCTGTGGAAGCATTGCTGTGTGAGCATTTCTCATTTCCACAGGTTGGCCAGGTGTAAGCAGCAAAATCTGTGAGAGGCCTTGAAGTTGAGAACACTGTTGCACATTCCTCAACTTTACATAAAGGTACAGGCTGATACACGTCCACTTGTGTTAAACAATGGGCATTCTGGCCCAGCCTTTAAAATACAAGTGGGAAAAAGGAGAAGAAAAAAAAAAAAAAAAGAAAAAGACAGGCATTCAGCTGTTGACCTGACATATCTGTCCGTCAGCCAAGCAAAGAGGCAACAGCTCAGCTGAGAAAATAGTGTGCAGTATGGTGCCCTGTAGCGCTTGTCTCTACTCAGACCTGAAGTAAGTGCCCTGGAAAGCAGGCTGTAATGTGCCTAGCAGCTGCCCGGCCAGCAGAGTTTTCCCTTGGGCTCAGTTCTTCCAGCAATCACTTTCCAACCTGCTCTTCATTGTGACTCTTTTCCTACTTGACTCCATCCACTTCTCTTTCTGGCACTACTACAGCCTGGGCCGACTGCCTCTCCTGAACTGCTAGCTGCCCACCTAAGCAGGAAACCCAAGTCATCCTCTCCTGTGTTTAGGCTGTGGGACTGATGGAAAATTTCACTCCTGAGGTCTCAAAGCTGTAATAAGGTGTGGTCCAGCTAGTGGCCTATCTACCTAGCCATCTTAGCCGTGAAGGAGTGGTAAGTAACGGGTGAATGTTGCCTGAATGGCTGATTAGCTTCTGAGAGTGGCCAGCTCAGAAGCAGGAGTTACTGCTGCTTTCTCACCTTAGTGAAAAGAGAAGGTTGAGGGCAGAGGCATAACATCCTAATTGTGCATGTTTTGGAGCAGCTTCATATAACTGCTGTTGCTGTGGGTTTGGGGATGTCCTGAAGATTAGGAACCTGACTTTACCGCAGTTTGACTTCTAGCTTATCCCTTCAAAACTTCTTCAGAAATTAAAACTTACCAGACGACACTTGAAAAATAATTTGTGCCATGAAGATTAAGTCAACTAATTCATACCTAAACAACATTTGGTGTTAGAATGTATTAAACTAAGCTACTGTAGGAAGAGTGTACACCAGCCATTGGGAATTTATTTCAAAGTCAACAGAATAACCACCAAAATGTCCTCTAACTACTGGCTTGAGAGTCCTAATTTTATTAGACCTTTAGAAATTTTCCTTCCTGGCAGTAACTTAAGTACTGCAAGTTTGTTATGTGGACCAAACCAGAAGTAAAATTGTGTGTGATAACAAATGTTTTACAGCTTAGGGGAAAGAGGAATTTGAAAGGCAGAGGGAAAAAAAAAAGAATGGAAGAGAAAATGGGACACAAACCATGTAGATTCAGGAGTCAGGGAGGAAGACAGCTGGGGGTAGTATGGCAGACAAAATGTACAGAAAAAAATTGTAGGGAAAGTTCAAGAGGAAAGGCCAGCTCCACCAGAATCGGTTATTTTCATTGGAATATATATATATAAGCTCCTGTATTAAAGCATTGTGCTGCTTTGAAGAATGAATCCACTCATCCTACTTGTAACATAGCAATGTTGAGACTCCATGTGAAGGGCAAGGCCTTTAATTCCCTTCCTTTATGGCCATTACTCAAACAGAGGTCTTACAGTTTAATTCAAGGAGAAGATTTTCTATCGATGCTGAAACTGTCCACTTCTATCGAGAAAGACATCCTGAACTTGTAATAGGGCTGCTTTTTTCATCATCTCTCTAAGCAAAGTATGAATTATGTCTCTTTTTTTGCCAAAAAGGTTATCAGGAAACTCAAATATTTTATAGTTTGTCTGGATAAGGGGAAGATGCAAATATTTCTATGGCTCCAGTGTGACAGAAGAGGTTATCAAGGAAAAAAGATTTAAAATACACAGTAACATAGGTGGAAACTATGTGGTAATGTGCAACGTGATTTTTTTCATTGGAATGTCATTGGAATCTCTTGTTACAGTGCATTTGAAAGGGGTACATGTTACCCATTTATGAAATGTACTTTATTGTCTTTTGGGAAATGTCTTTACAGAGGCCACCTTACTTTGGAGATATTAAAGTGGTCTTTTTCAAGAGCAGTATTATACTAGAGTTTTGTGCTATAAAGTAAGAAAGCTAATAATGATTTTATACTCTAATCATTATTTTTAAGCCTGCTAATTAAATCAATAATCCTGTCTAGAATACAGTTCAGAAAATACCTTCCCACTCAACAGCGAGCACTTGTATCTGTGACTGCCCTTTGTGTGGTGCTCAGGGCTAGCATGGGCACCTAGTGCGCATCCATTCTTGTAGCTACATCTGTTCTGCTCAACTGCTGGAATTTTCCCAAATCTCTGTAAATCTCTGTTCCAGCTTTAAAGGTTAGTAGGTGAGAAGCTTCTAAGCGGTGACTGCATGTCTGTGGTCAAAAGCATCATGTTTACTTGGTATGTCAAGTGTATCTAAATATTACTGATGAGCTTCATGAAGCTTGTGAGCAGGTTGCGTCGTGCGAGGAGGGGGAGGTCAAGACAAAGATTATTAGGGATTAAGAAAGACAGTATATTAAACTCATCTGCTTTAGTCCTCCTGCCTGGAATGAGTGCAGAACAGGCTCTGCTGAGCAGCTCCCCATTTTGCCTTCTTTAAAGCCCTGCAGTCGCAATGCAGCAAACATGCCTGTTACAGCCAACGGTGGCCAAGTGGTTTACAGAGGGTTTCTGAAAACTGCGTTGTATCAGACTATGTGGGACGCTTTCATTTTCCACATTGCTATTCTTTGTCAGCTATTTTTCAAAAAAGAAATTGGTGCTTTTCCACAGGTGTTCTGTGGTTTGAAGACCTGTTCTAGCTCCTTGGAGAAAACAGCAGTGCAAAAATGCAAGTTAGTGCTATTTGCAGTTATCATTTGGAAGTGTTGGTACAGGAAGTCTCTGCTTTATTTGATGTCATTTCAAGGTTGTTAAAAATAGCTTGCAATGCTGAATATTCCTTTTTCTCATAGCTACTGCAATATGTATTACTTCTAACCTTCAGTATATCAGTATATACCTTTGAGCTCTACTTTCCTTTCTTTCAAATCATCTGAAGGACTGATGTCTTTAGCAGCCATTTGTTCTACTGAAGTGAAGATCAGTGTCATTTTCCATTCTCAGTGGTAACGTTGGCCTTTTTTAACACACTTTTTTCTTGTCGCTTTTCAAAGCACTTATGTCTGCACTCATCTCTCCCTTTCATCTCTTTTAGTAGCCAGATTCTATGGCAGCATTTGGAATCAAATGTGGGTTTGGTGTGTTATTTTTTTTTTTTTTTTTGGTCCTGTGCCATTTTGTTGTGGGTTTGCTCCATAAAGTTTTAAACAACTTCTGCATTAAATAATTTTATTTGTTGCAGTATAAAATATGTTTTATCTTCTGTGAGGGCTGTCTCTGTGTGGGTGCCTGGATTCTTAATGGATTTTATAGCCTGACTAGCTATACTTGTTGAGCTGGTGAAAAGCTAATCAGTAATATTAAGACTAGCAGGAAATTTTACAGAGCCCTTTTATTTTGGAAGAGTTTATGGAGGGGTTAGAATGGTTCAAAGAAGTCTTGGACTGTGTTTCCTTTGTGACCTTAAAAGGAGAAGTGGGTTACTCATTTAATATAATTTTTGGTTGTAATTCAGGGACTAAAATATTAGGTGTAGTACTGAATATGTGAAAGTTCAGCAAAACAACCACTGTGAGAAGAACTTGAAACAGCTACTGTATGTTTTAGAAGCCTTGACATTACTGAACTGCTGTGACATACATCTGATGGTCTACTCGATCATCCCTAGTAGCAATGAGATAATAATGGGCCAGTAATTGAATCGAGATTTCACTTGTCTTATAGTTTGTCTCCTCAGCCAAAAAAAAAAGTTCAAATTGTTCGTTCTTTTCATGATATAGGTATTAGGTGTTCTCAGTTACTGGCAGGGAGCTTAGCCTCTGAATATAGCTTATGTTCTCTGTTGTTTGTCTTGGATAGCTATATAAATGGCTCATTCTGGGTCTTTTTGTTTCATATAACTGTGTTAAAATAAATCTTACTTTCAGGAAAAAACTTGTGGTAATTCAAGTAACAAGTTTGAACTCTTTTAGTGCCTTCATACATGTCGAGTCTGGCTGTCTTGTTAGCTTGTGTAATGGTTTCCAGATGATCTCTTGTGACTGCTGACAATCCACAGAGAGCAAACTGGACACATGGCTCTCCTTGATGCTCACGCTCTGCTTTGTGAGGAGAAATGAGAAAAAAGAGTTTTTTTTGGGGGGGAGGAATCTGAACAGATGGTCAACAGAGGAATGAAACTGGGTAAGGGAAAACACAAAGAAAATATAGGCAGATTGCTCTCCCTCCCCCTGCCCTCTGCTTCATTTCTCCCCCAGTGCTTAGTGAAGAATGGAAGGGAAATAAGAATGGAAAGTAAAGGGAAATTTTGCTTATGGTTTTTGGAAAGATACTTCCTATGCTAAAGTATGTTGATAAATGATTGTATAATGTTCTAGGTAAAAAGTGGCTTGAGTAACTGCAGAGAAGCTAGTCAACAGGTAGGATGGTCCTATCTGTGTGATGGGGTGGAAGAGTAAAACTCAAACCTCACTTTTTCTGTAGGAGAATTGAAGAGCCTCAGTCGCCTGAGCACATTTGCAGTGGGGATCTCCAGCATACTTCCCAAAGTGGTGCCCTGCAGTCATGCTATAGCTGAAAAATGCACATGGTTCCACTTCTCAACTAATTTTAAGTAATGTAAAACGTATCCATAATGAGGATGGCCTTTCTGGGAAACGTTGGCTTATGTTGGAAATGCAAAGCAGAGAGATGCCTGGATGCAGGGCTCAGTTCGAGCTTCCCAGAAGTGAGGACATTGCCATCCAGTGCCACATGCACGGAAAAGCAGGAGCATTTTTCTCCAAGTTTGCAGCCAGTTTAATGCTCCCTTCCGTGCACACCAAATGCAACATTCATAGCTTTTGAGTTGTGTGTGGAAAAGTCACCACACCAGTGGTTAGGAGCTCTGTTCCCAGCCTGTGATTACCGAGAGGTGGTATGTGCAGGAGGGGACTAAGCTGGGAGGCCTGGAGGCTGGACGGGTGGGTGGTCTTGCATTATCGCTGTGTGACCCTGGGCCTTAATCTCCTTCCCTGCACTTTTTATAGCCTCTTAAAGTATCAAGGTAATTGTCATGTAACTTCAGTGCTCAGGTCACTGCCGATTCAGTATTTCACCTGCAGTCCCTTTAATTTAGAGGCTTTGCTTGCTTTGATATTGAATAATAAAACAATTCTTTAAATTTCAGGTGTTTTTTTTTTCAACAGTAGATTATTTACTGGAAGTATTTAGAAGGTAATTTGCCTTTCCCCTGCTGCTCTCTCCCACATGTAGCACAGGAGGAACCTCTCTGTCTGGCTCACTAGATTTTACAGAAATCTGAAAGAAGCTTAGCATCCATATGAAGCTATGGTAATTCCCCTCAATTTAGGCAATTTAATCATCACAGAACTGGAAGGGTCACCTGTCTCTTTGGATGAAAAGTACCACATACAAGGCAGAAGGTTTAGGAGGTAAATTCTAGGAATGTCTGGTTTTCAAATGTGCCTTTTTATGAGGCACAGCTTTCCCCCTCCTCTTTTCAGCTCTGCAAACCTTTGATGCCTCACCCAGAAAGATAGAAATACAAGTTGTTACAGGCAGAGTAGCTATCATCTCCTGTCATTTCTTTTATAAGATCTAGTGTTTTTTTTTTCTTTGTCAAACTTCAGTTCATGCTGAGATTCTCAGTGCCTTACATCTGACCTGACATACAACCTGAGGGCAGGATGTGGCCTCCCGGCTCAAGTCAGTAATTTCTACTTACTGTATATGTTTAGCTGTAATTTTTCACATCAAAGTCAAGGTATCAACTTAACTCGTTGCAGGCTCAGATTCATTAAGTTGCATCAAGGCTACATATTAAGCTAGCTATAAATAAGATGAGAGCCTTATATGCAGAGAGACAAGCAGATGGAGATCCTTCTCTGAAAAACCAAAGAGTGTGTTCGTTGCCTGCTTCTGCTGTGTGTGAATGAAACACTCCCATCTCTCCAAATGAGCTGGTACTTGGCCTTTCTGGGGTCTCCCAAAGAGAGAAGGCTGGGTTGTCTTGGGTACCGCAGTGTCCACCCACTCCAGGCATGTCTAGAGGTTAGACTGCACTGTTCAGGATGTACCTATGTGTTTTAGAGAACATTAACAGTGGACCTACTGTACCAACAACCCCACGAGAAACATCCTAAGGAAAAGAAATTGTTCACTTTGTACTTTTCTTCTTTTCCTGTTTCAGTGCAGCACAAGTGGGAAAAAGCTGTGCTGTCCTGTGCTCTGCCAATTTTGCATTTCATCATTACTTTTCATATATTTTTATTACTTCTCAATCTTTGTAAAAATATGAGGGTATGAAATAGAAGCTGGCAGTATACTCTAAGGTTTTCAAGGTCAGTGATCAAAGTATTGTAAAACAGTGGTGCTCAAGCTGGATCCTCTAACTGGTTGTTCCTATATATTGGAAGAGTTGCCCTACTGTATCAGAGGAGTTGACTGTCTAGTGCTGGAAAGACACTGAAGATGATGATGGAAATTTTCATACGGGCAAGATGCAACATACTGCATCCATCATTGTTGTGAAGGCAGTGGGGTGGCATTTGAGAATAGATCGCTAAAAGCCCTCTGTCCTCTTGCGGGATGAGATTATGATAAATCAACGTTACCAAATCACCCAGCAGTTGCTGCAGACTCTCCTCCATCCAGAAGGGTGGAGACTGTCTAGCAACCTTGCAGAGTGCAGCCCTGCTGCATTCACACAGCTTAGTCCCAGCAGGAGAACTGTGCCTGAGTTATGGAATCTCCTGTTAGGCAGATGTTATCTTCAACTCCATCAGTACTAGGTTATGTCTTTACTTGTGGGGCTTTAACATCGTAGATGTTGAGCCCTGTTTTTTTCTTCACAATTCACCTATTTTTTGTCTTCACAGTTCACTTTCTTATTTGTGGAACAGACAAACCATTTAGACTGCTCTTAAATTTTGACCACCACATCTCCAGTGGCAGTAACTTCCCTAGGCTAATGTTGTGCTGTTCTGTAATGATATTTAAAGGATTAGCAGATTCCTTAAAATAAAACACAATCACTTGAAGAGACAGGTATTAACTAAATATCTCAATATTTATTTCGTTACTGGAGAATGCAAAGTGAACCAGAATAGAATTTGGTTTATTGAGTTGACCCAGAGTAACAGCTCTTTTGGAGTATTTTCACGTCTTCATTGAACCACCTATTTTCCTCTCTTTAATTCTGGCCTTTTTTTTTTAATTCCCTGGGAATAACGCACTGGAGAGAGGCAGTTGTTCTTTATTCAAAGCTTGTTCTTTGGGTTTTTCCCATGTCTGTCTGCAAGTTGAAAATTCCTTACTATTCTGTAATCCCAAATCTTGTTACTGTGGCTGGATAAATCATCTTGACATGCAGTTGAGCAGCTGACATGTCTTCTCTGAAGTTTGACTGGCTTTTCAAGTTAACCTTTAAATATATCGATGCTTTTCCACAGTTTTTCAGACCAGAACTTCACACATTAATACAGCACATATTCCACTACAGAAAAGATCAGATGGTTTCAACTGATCATGTTCTGCTTTTGCATTCCTCTTAGCATTAATAATCATTTATACACTTCAAAGATAGAATAATGACAGGACATCTGTCAACCTTGTTGGCAACTAATTCTGCCCTCAGTGTTTACCACAGCTGGATCAATGCGTGTCCTTGCAGTTACTTTCATTTTTTATATCATTCTAAAGAGCCAAATCTCAACCCGCTTCCTTAAGTTGGGCAAAAATCGCATTGAAGTCAGTGGGAGTTTCATTTTGCCTGACTAATGAAGTACTTGAGAAGGAAAGTAATGCTTGGGGAAAGGAGAGGCTAATTGAATTGGCTTCGGGCTTGTCATGCAGGCAGGCAATGTGTGGCAGTTCTTTCTCTGCTGGGTCTAGATCTGCTGGCAGCTGTTGCAGCTCCTCGAACCTTTAATGTGTCAAAATGTGTCACCATTCACTCATTAAAAAAAAAGAAAAAAAAAGAAAAAAAAGAAAAAGAAAAAAAAAGAAAAAAAAGAAAA